>NW_021822746.1:156187-161876 GCF_901001165.1 Salmo trutta
TCTCTCACTGTCTCACTGTCTCTCACTGTCTCTCTGTCTCTCTCTGTCTCTCGCTGTCTCTCACTGTCTCGCTGTCTCTCACTGTCTCTCACTGTCTCTCTCTGTCTCTCTCTGTCTCTCTCTGTCTCTCTCTGTCTCTCTCTTTCTCTCTCTGTCTCTCTCTGTCTCTCTCTGTCTCTCTCTGTCTCTCTCTGTCTCTCTCTTTCTCTCGCTGTCTCTCACTGTCTCTCTGTCTCTCTCTGTCTCTCTATCTCTCAATTCAATTTGCTTTATTGGCATGACGTAACATTACAGTATGAAGAAAGAAAATGAGAATCAAAATTGTCAACGGGACAACAGTAACAACAATAACCAAGGGTCAAAATAACCATACATTCAACAATAACAATAAGCATACAGTAGAGGACATGTGCAGGTTGATTGGCCTGTCAGACACTGTCCCTCAACTTATGGCAGGCAGCAATGTAGTGCGCTGCCAACCCACAGCTCTCTGCGTCCTCCCCCAACAGGACGGGTAGCCTACTCTCATCAGAGAGGTCTTTGAAACCTTAAATAAGGGTTTCAAATTGAGGAAATTACACTCTCTAATTAGTTTATATTTTTCACATTTTGTCAGGAAATGCAGCTCCGTCTCAGGTTCTACTGTTGTGCAGTGGTTTCACAGCCTTTCCTCTACAGGGAGCCAGGTTTTCCTGTGTCTACCCTTCTCAATGGCAAGGCTGTGCTCACTGAGCCTTTACTTTGTCAAGGTTTTTCTAAGGTTTTGATCAGTAACCATGGTCAAATAGTTAGCCATGGTGTACTGTCGATTTAGGGCCAGATAGCACTGCATTTTGCTTTGTGATTGTGCTTGTGTTTCCCAATAAGCAATGTAGTTTTTGTTTTGACTGTGTTGTAATTTGGTTTTATTCTGATTGATTGGACGTTCTGGTCCTGAGGCTTCAGTGTGTTAGTAGAACAGGTTAGTGAACTCAGCCCCAGGACCAGCTGGATGAGGGGACTCTTTTCTTTGCTCAGCTCTTGGCATTGCAGGGCTTGGTAATGATATGAGAGGGGGTCACTGTATTTTAGATGTTTCCAAAACATTTCCAAATGCCCTGTGTGCTTTCTCTCTCAGTTCCTTCACTGCCTCATTAAGGCGTCCAGTTGAGCTTATTTTTAAACCTAAGTAATTGTAGTGTGTACAGTTACTCTATATATTTGTACCAATTGAGAACTTTTGGTCTAATTCCCTGAGATCTGGATCTTCTCTGGAAAATCATTATTTTAGTCTTTTTGGGGTTTACTGCCAGGGCCCAGGTTGGCAGTACTGCTCTAGCAGGTCCAGGCTCTGCTGTAGGCCAGGTGTGTGGGTGACAGCAGGCATAGGTGATCTGCGAAGAGTAGGAATTTAACCTCTGAATTGTGGAGACTAACACCAGGGGCTGAGGATTTTTCTAGAATAGTTGCCAATTCATTGATGTAAACATTGAAGAGTGCAGGGCTCAGATTGCAACCCTGACGAAGGCCCCGCCCCTGGTTAAAGAATTCTGTTCTTTTCTTGACAATTTTAGTGCTGCACGTATTGCCAGTATACATTGATTGAATTATGTCATGTTTTACCCCCCACACCATTTTCAATAACTTTGTAGAATTGTCAAATGTCAGTTGTGCAGAGGTGAGGACGGAGTCAGGCGCAGGGCACAGAACTGAGTAAAATAACTAATAAACTCAGAAAACTAAATCAGCCAATAAATCCACGCAGGGATACAAACCCTAACACAAGAGACTAACACAAAAACCAGGAAACAGCACAAAACGTAATGAGAACCAGAGGGGTTAAAATAAGGGAAAATAATCAAAACGTAATGGGAACCAGGTGTGAACAATCAAGTACATAACAAATGGAAAAAGAAACGTGGATTCGGTGGCAGCTAGAAAGCCGGTGAAGTCGACTGCCGAACGCCGTCCAAACAAGGAGAGGCACCAACTTCGGTGGAAGGTCGTGACAAGAATAGTCCTGTATGCCAAATAGAATAAATGCTTTTTGGAAGTCGATAAAGCAAGCGTATATTTGGGGATTATTTTGGAGGACATGTTTATCTATCAGGGTGTGTAGGGTGTAAATATGATCAGTCGTGCGATGTTTTGGTATAAATCCAATTGGCTTTTACTCAAGACATTGTGCTTATTAAGGAAGTTTAGAAATCTTACACTTATAATACTACAGAAAACCTTTCCCAGGTTACTGTTCACACAAATGCCTCTGTAATTGGGTCAAATTGTCTTAAAGATTTGGGTTATGAGTACTTGATTCCAGATGTCAGAGGAAATAACCTACACTCAGGATCAAATTAAACAGTTTTAAATATAGCCAATTGAAATTTTGCACTAATGAGTTTGAGCATCTCATTTAGGATGCCATCAGGTCCGCAGGCTTTTTTAAATTTGAGGGCCTGAAGTTTCTTATAGAGCTCCTGGTCAGTAATTGGGGAGTCCAATGGATTTTGATTGTCCTTTTATAGCTTTTTCTAATCCATTCAACTTCTCATGAATTTGGCGTTGTTCTGGTTTGTGTCAATTTTGAATGGTGTTGTAGAGTGTTTTGAAATGGGTTGTCCATATGTCACCATTTTGTATCGCTAATTCCTCTTGTTTAGATTTTTTTCGTTTTTTTTTTCCAATTTTGCCAAAAGTTGTTTGTGTTTATGGACTCCTCAATTAGTGTCAGCTGCTTGCTGTTGTACTGTGCTTTTTTGGTTCTTGAGTGTACGTTTATAGAGTTTTAAGTCTCACCAGTAATGTTCTCTTTCTGTCACTCTATCTCTCTCTCTCTCTCTCTCTCTCTGTCTTTCTCTGTCTCTCTGCCTCTCTTCTCTCGCTGTCTCTCTGTCTTTCTCTGTCTCTTGCCTCGCTCTCTCTCGCTTTCTCTCTCTCTCTCTGTCTCTCTCTCTCTCTCTGCCTCTCTCTCTCTCTGTCTCTCTCTCTGTCTCTGTCGCTCTCTCTGTCTCTATGTCTCTCTCTCGCTGTCTCTCTGTCTCGCTCTCTCTCTCGCTCTTTCTCTCTGTCTCTGCGTCTCTCTCTCTCTGTCTCTGCGTCTCTCTCTCTGTCTCTGCGTCTCTCTCTCTCTCTCTCTCTCTCTCTCTGCGTCTCTCTCTCTCTCTCTCTGTGTCTCTCTCTCTCTCTCTCTGCGTCTCTCTCTATGTCTCTGTCTTTCTCTGTCTCTCTGCCTCGCTCTCTCTCGCTTTCTCTCTCTCTCGCTTTCTCTCTGTCTCTCGCTCTCTCTCTCTGTCTCTCTCTCTCTCTGTCTCTCTCTGTGTCTCTCTCTGTCTCTCTGTCTCTCTCTGTCTCTCTCTGTCTCTCTCTCTCTGTCTCTCTGTCTCTCTGCCTCGCTCTCTCTCTGTCTCTCTCTCTGTCTCTCTCTCTCTCTGTCTCTCTGTCTCGCTCTGTGTCTCTCTCTCTGCTCTCTGTCCCTCTCTCTCGCTCTCTGTCTCTCTGTCTCGCTCTGTGTCTCTCTCTCTGCTCTCTGTCCCTCTCTCTCGCTCTCTGTCTCTCTCGCTCGCTCTCTGTCTCTCTCTCGCTCTCTGTCTCTCTCTCTCGCTCTCTGTCTTTCTCTCTCGCTCTCTCGCTCTCTCGCTCTCTCTCTGTCTCTGTCTCTCGCTCTCTCTCGTCTCTCTGTCTCTCTCTCTCTCTGTCTCTCGCTCTCTCTCTCTCTGTCTCTCGCTCTCTCTCTCTGTCTCTCTCTGTCTCTGTCTCTCGCTCTCTCTCTCTCTGTCTCTCTCTGTCTCTGTCTCTCTCTGTCTCTGTCTCTCTCTCTCGCTCTCTGTCTCTCTTCTCTCGCTCTCTGTCTCTCTCTCTCGCTCTCTGTCTCTCTCTCTCGCTCTCTGTCTCTCTCTCGCTCTCTCTCTCGCTCTCTGTCTCTCTCGCTCTCTGTCTCTCTCTGTCTCTCTCTCTCTCTCGCTCTCTGTCTCTCTCTCTCGCTCTCTCTCGCTCTCTCTCTCGCTCTCTGTCTCTCTCTCGCTCTCTGTCTCTCTCTCTCGCTCTCTGTCTCTCTCTGCTCTCTGTCTCTCTCTCTCTCGCTCTCTGTCTCTCTCTCTCGCTCTCTGTCTCTCTCTCTCGCTCGCTGTCTCTCTCTCTCTCTCGCTCTCTGTCTCTCTCTCGCTCTCTGTCTCTCGCTCTCTCTCTGTCTCTCTCGCTCTCTCTCTGTCTCTCGCTCGCTCTCGCTCTCTCTCTCTCTGTCTCTCTCTGTCTCTCGCTCTCTGTCTCTCGCTCTCTGTCTCTCTGTCTCTCGCTCTGTGTCTCTGTCTCTGTCTCTCTGTCTCTCTCTCTCTCTCTCTCTCTCTCTCTGCCTGTCTCTTTCTGAGGGGTAGCAGCAGCGGAGGGAACTGAAGCTATATAATGTAAAGTAACACATGCTCAGAAGCTAAGGTTGTTTAGCTATTGGAAGAGGAGTCCTGAGACAAGGTTGTCATTGTCTATTCCAATGAACCAAATACAACATGATGATTATTCATCAGCTCCATGGCGGTTATTCATTCTCTCATTGGGGAACAATAAACCACAATATGTTATAAAGACACTGGAACTTCTAGATAATAACTGTCATTTAACAGAGGAAGTGTGAGGGGAAATAGGGTGGATGGTTGAACAGGCCAACCACAGTCAAGTCCCATGGGGACAGATACAGGATGTGACATCACAGAACTGAAACCCACAAGGCACTCATTTCCTCTGAATAGGGAAGGGGTGTGGTTTGTGTGTGTGTGTGTGTGTGAGAGTGAGTGTGTGTGAGAGTGTGTGTGAGAGTGAGAGTGTGTGAGAGTGTGTGAGTGAGAGTGTGAGAATGTGTGTGAGTGTGAGTGTGGTGTGTGTGTGTGTGTGGTTGGTGTGTGTGGTGTGTGTGTGTGTGTGTGTGTGTGTGTGTGTGAGAGTGAGCCTTGCTATTGTGTGTGTGTGTGTGTGTGTGTGTGTGTAAACAATGTGTTATTGAGATTACAGGCAGAGATCTGAAGAACAAAGAGACTTGGGGATCATCATCAAGGTTACTTTGACCAGAACCAGAACAGCATGAAGACACAGAGGCTGCAGTGACACCCACATACACCCACACCCAATTAGGAGGGTACACACACACAATCATCATCTGTGTAGGTGTGTCTGCCTGCGAGAGAGAGAGAGAGAGAGAGATAGCGAGCTGGATAGATGGAGAGAGATTGAGACTGCATGCAGAATTCTGCAAAAATATCCTCAGTGTACAACGTAAAACACCAAATAATTCATGTAGAGCAGAATTAGGCCGATACTCACTAATTATCAAAATCCAGAAAGAGACGTTAAATTCTACAATCAACTAAAAGGAAGCGATACTCAAACTTTCCATAACAAAGCCATCACCTACAGAGAGATGAACCTGGAGAAGAGTCCCCTAAGCAAGCTGGTCCTGGGGCTCTGTTCACAAACACACCCCACAGAGTCATCACCTACAGAGAGATGAACCTGGAGATGAGTCCCCTAAGCAAGCTGGTCCTGGGGCTCTGTTCACAAACCCAAACACACCCACAGAGCCCCAGGACAGCAACACAATTAGACCCAACCAAATCATGAGAAAACAGAAAGATAATTACTTGACTGACATATTGGAAAGAACTGACCAAAAAACTGAGCAAACTAGAATGATATTTGGTCCTAAACAGAGAGTACACAGTGGCAG
>NW_021822746.1:162376-187607 GCF_901001165.1 Salmo trutta
CTTCTATCTCCCTGGCTGCATTCATTCATGGAGCGAAATATATATATGAACTAACCCAGATAGCAGGTTCTGATTTTAGAGTAGACTGCCCTGGTCTACACAGACAGAACACACACACAGATAGGACACACACACACAGATAGGACACACACACAGATAGGACACACACACACAGATAGGACACACACACAGATAGGACACACACACACAGATAGGACACACACACACACAGTGACACACACACACACAGTGACACACACACACACAGTGACACACACACACAGTGACACACACAGACACACACACACACACACTGACACACACTGACACACACAGTGACACACACACACACACACACACACACTGACACACACACACTGACACACACACACACACACAGTGACACACACACACACAGTGACACACACACACACAGTGACACACACACACAGTGACACACACACACACACACACACACACACTGACACACACTGACACACACAGTGACACACACAGTGACACACACACACAGACACACACACACTGACACACACACACTGACACACACACACACTGACACACACACACTGACACACACACACACTGACACACACACACACACACTGACACACACACAGAGTCCTGGTCAGACGATGCAGTGTATTAGTCTCTATGTTGTACTGCCCTCTGGTGTCTGAGGACAGAATGACTGTCTAATGTAAGTAAAGGGAACCAGATCTCTGCTCTGATTGGTCTCTTGAGGTCTGATATCACATAGTAACACATTGGAGCTGGTCTATTGGCTACTAGACAAATAAAATGCACAGCATCCATGATGCTTTTAACTTAACAACACATCTGATCATTTAATTCCCCCTTCAGTCAGTTCAGTCAGTCAGTCTTCCCTTCAGTCAGTTCAGTCAGTCAGTCTTCCCTTCAGTCAGTCAGTCAGTCTTCCCTTCAGTCAGTTCAGTCAGTCAGTCTTCCATTCAGTCAGTTCAGTTCAGTCAGTCAGTCAGTCAGTCAGTCTAGATAGCGGAATAGGACCATTTAGATAGCGGAATAGGCCTATTTAGATAGCGGAATAGGCCTATTTAGATAGCGGAATAGGCCTATTTAGATAGCGGAATAGGACCACTTAGATAGCGGAATAGGACCACTTAGATAGCAGAATAGGCCCATTTAGATAGCGGAATAGACCTATTTAGATAGCGGAATAGGCCTATTTAGATAGCGGAATAGACCTATTTAGATAGCGGAATAGACCTATTTAGATAGCGGAATAGACCAATTTAGATAGCGGAATAGACCTATTTAGATAGCGGAATAGACCTATTTAGATAGCGGAATAGACCAATTTAGATAGCGGAATAGACCTATTTAGATAGCGGAATAGACCTATTTAGATAGCGGAATAGACCAATTTAGATAGCGGAATAGACCTATTCTAAATCATATTGACTTTCTATTTTGCAGCTCAGGAAGTTATTCTAGACAAAGTTCTTCTGTCTTTTATAAAAACATCCAACCTTTAACTGGGCAAGTCAGTTAAGAACAAATTATTATACCCCGGCCAAACCCAGACAACGCTGGGCCAATTGTACGCCACCCTATGGGACTCCCAATCACGGCCGGTAGTGATACAGCCTGGAATGGAACCAGGGTCTGTAGTGACGCCTCTACCACTGAGATGCAGTGTCTCAGACTGCTGTTATACAGCCTGGAATGGAACCAGGGTCTGTAGTGACGCCTCTACCACGTAGATGCAGTGCCTTAGACCGCTGTGATACAGCCTGGAATGGAACCAGGGTCTGTAGTGACGCCTGTACCACTGTGATGCAGTGTCTCAGACCGCTGTGATACAGCCTGGAATGGAACCTGGGTCTGTAGTGACGCCTCTACCACTGAGATGCAGTATCTCAGACCGCTGTGATACAGCCTGGAATGGAACCGGGGTCTGTAGTGACGCCTCTACCACGGAGATGCAGTGTCTCAGACCGCTGTGATACAGCCTGGAATGGAACCAGGGTCTGTAGTGACGCCTCTACCACTGAGATGCAGTGTCTCAGACCGCTGTGATACAGCCTGGAATGGAACCAGGGTCTGTAGTGACGCCTCTACCACTGAGATGCAGTGTCTCAGACCGCTGTGATACAGCCTGGAATGGAACCAGGGTCTGTAGTGACGCCTCTACCACGGAGATGCAGTGTCTCAGGCCGCTGTGATACAGCCTGGAATGGAACCAGGGTCTGTAGTAACTCCTCTACCACTGAGATGCAGTGTCTCAGACCGCTGTGATACAGCCTGGAATGGAACCAGGGTCTGTAGTAACTCCTCTACCACTGAGATGCAGTGTCTCAGACCGCTGCGCCAGTCAGGAATCCCTTCATCATTCTCACACAAGTCATTTCCTGAAGGTCCAAGCCTCTACTGCGCCATCTACTGGCATAACGCCGTTAGTGAACGCTGCTGTCAAACAAGTTGTAGACTTTTATTTTGAAAGAAACCGGAAGCTTCAAAACGTCTGGTCTGGAGTCGCTGGACTGACTAGTTAACTTCCACCAGCGACGTTTGGTTCATGTGCTTTGCAGATGCCACATTCCTGACACCAGTTTGTAGGTAGAAAAAGATGGAACCGAGTAAAGGAGGACGGAAAGTCAGAATTCAACGAGGAAACGTTATTTCATCGTCCTAACATATAACAGGATGTTCACACAGCTAATTTAACGTTTACAGCTTTAATTCCCATCCTAACAACTTACTGATGGATTTAGTTCTGTTCCTAACGATACGTAGGGTCAACCGTCTGGCAGCTATCTGGCTCCATAGCAGCTGGCTGAAGACACTGAAGACCATCTGCTTTGTCAAACGCGGACAACGCACACAAACCCCCCCCCCCCAAGCTGAGTAATCTGCTGCCAACTAGTTCGTTCCGTCCGGTCCGTCGGTCAGTCAGTCAGTCAGTCAGTCAGTCCGTCAGTCAGTCAGTCAGTCCGTCAGTCCGTCAGTCAGTCAGTCCGTCAGTCCGTCCGGAGGTCTTTGATGTTAGTCTCACTTGGAGCAAAGTCCTCTCAACTCTTCACTTCCACATCTCCCCCGTATCCCCCTTTCTCTCTCTTTCTTTATTCCCCACCCCTCTCTCTCCCTCCCGGCCTCCTCCCCTCCCCCCCTCCCATCCTCCTCCCTCCCTCCCGTCCTCTCTCTCCCCTCCCCTCCCGTCCTCTCTCCCTCCCCCCTCTCTCCCCCGTCCTCTCCCCCTCCCTCCCGTCCTCTCCCCCCCCTCCCTCCCGTCCTCTCCCCCCTCTCTCCCCTCCGTCCTCTCTCTCCCTCCCGGCCTCACTCCCCCCTCCCTCCCGTCCTCTCCCTCTCCTCTCCCTCTCCTCTCCGCTGTGTATGAGGTAGAGGGGTGTCCTCCTCCCTCTCTCCCCTCCAGTCCTGATCTTTCTATCCAGAATAACTCCATCTGTTGTCTGTCCGTTGACCTCCAGCCTACCTAAACAGACAGCTGGTTCTCTCTGCCTCACTACCCCTCGCTACACCTCTCTTCAGGCTGCATCACAACCGGCCGTGATTGGGAGGTTAAATGTTTGTTTTTTTAATATATATAAAACCCCCCTCTACCTCTGAATAACCCCCCCTCTACCTCTGCACACCCCCCCCTCTACCTCTACACACCCCCACATAACCCCCTCTACCTCTACACACACGCCTCTACCTCTACATAACCTCCTCTACCTCCCTCTCTATACCTCTCTCCATCCCTCTCTACATACCTCCCTCCCTCTCTACATACCTCTCCATCCCTCTCTACATACCTCCCTCCCTCTCTCTACATACCTCTCTACATACCTCCCTCCCTCTCTCTACATACCTCTCTACATACCTCCCCTCCCTCTCTACATACCTCTCCCTCCCTCTCTCTACATACCTCTCTACATACCTCCCCTCCCTCTCGACATACCTCCCCCTCCCTCTCGACATACCTCCCCCTCCCTCTCGACATACCTCCCCCTCCCTCTCGACATACCTCCCCCTCCCTCTCTCTACATACCTCCCCTCCCTCTCTCTACATACCTCCCCCTCCCTCTCTACATACCTCTCCCTCCCTCTCGACATACCTCTCCCTCCCTCTCGACATACCTCTCCCTCCCTCTCGACATATACCTCCCCCTCCCTCTCTACATACCTCCCCCTCCACATACCTCTCCCCCCTCTCTCTACATACCTCTCCCTCCCTCTCTACATACCTCTCCCTCCCTCTCTCTACATACCTCTCCCTCCCTCTCTCTACATACCTCCCCTCCCTCTCTACATACCTCTCCCTCCCTCCTCTACATACCTCCCCTCCCTCTCTACATACCTCTGCCCTCTCATACCCCCCTCCCTCTCTACATACCTCTCCCTCCCTCTCTACATACCTCCCTCCCTCTCTACATACCTCTCCCTCCTTCTCTGCATACCTCTCCCTCCCTCTCTACATACCTCCCTCCCTCTCTACATACCTCCCTCCCTCTCTACATACCTCCCCCTCCCTCTCTACATACCTCTCCCTCCCTCTCTCTCTACATACCTCCCCCTCCCTCTCTACATACCTCCCCTCCCTCTCTACATACCTCTCCACATACCTCTCCCTCCCTCTCCACATACCTCTCCCTCCCTCTCCACATACCTCTCCCTCCCTCTCTACATACCTCCCCCTCCCTCTCTACATACCTCCCCCTCCCTCTCTACATACCTCTCCCTCCCTCTCTACATACCTCTCCCTCCCTCTCTACATACCTCCCTCCCTCTCTACATACCTCCCTCCCTCTCTCTACATACCTCCCTCCCTCTCTACATACCTCCCTCCCTCTCTCTACATACCTCCCTCCCTCTCTACATACCTCTCCCTCCCTCCCTCTACATACCTCTCCCTCCCTCTCTCTACATACCTCTCCCTCCCTCTCTCTACATACCTCTCCCTCCCTCTCTCTACATACCTCTCCCTCCCTCTCTCTACATACCTCTCCCTCCCTCTCTCTACATACCTCTCCCTCCCTCTCTCTACATACCTCTCCCTCCCTCTCTCTACATACCTCCCCCTCCCTCTACATACCTCCCCCTCCCTCTCTACATACCTCCCCTCCCCTCTACATACCTCCCCCTCCCTCTCTACATACCTCCCCCTCCCTCTCTACATACCTCTACATACCTCTCCCTCCCACTCTACATACCTCTCCCTCCCTCTCTCTACATACCTCTCCCTCCCTCTCTCTACATACCTCCCCTCCCTCTACATACCTCCCCCTCCCTCTCTACATACCTCTCCCTCCCTCTCTACATACCTCTCCCTCCCTCTCTACATACCTCTCCCTCCCTCTCTACATACCTCCCCCTCCCTCTCTACATACCTCCCCCTCCCTCTCTACATACATCTCCTCCCTCTCTCTACATACCTCTCCCTCCCTCTCTACATACCTCCCCCCTCCCTCTCTACATACCTCCCCCTCCCTCTCTACATACCTCCCCCTCCCTCTCTACATACATCTCCCCCCTCTCTCTACATACCTCTCCCTCCCTCTCTACATACCTCCCCCTCCCTCTCTCTACATACCTCCCCCTCCCTCTCTACATACCTCTCCCTCCCTCTCTACATACCTCTCCCCTCCCTCTCTACATACCTCTACATACCTCTCCCTCCCTCTCTACATACCTCCCTCCCTCTCTACATACCTCCCCCTCCCTCTCTACATACCTCTCCCTCCTTCTCTACATACCTCTCCCTCCCTCTCTACATACCTCTCCCTCCCTCTCTACATACCCTCCCCCCTCCCTCTCTACATACCTCCCCCTCCCTCTCTACATACATCTCCCCCCTCTCTCTACATACCTCTCCCTCCCTCTCTACATACCTCCCCCTCCCTCTCTCTACATACCTCCCCCTCCCTCTCTACATACCTCTCCCTCCCTCTCTACATACCTCCCCCTCCCTCTCTACATACCTCCCTCTCTACATACCTCTCCCTCCCTCTCTACATACCTCCCTCCCTCTCTACATACCTCCCCCTCCCTCTCTACATACCTCTCCCTCCTTCTCTACATACCTCTCCCTCCCTCTCTCTACATACCTCTCCCTCCCTCCCTCTACATACCTCTCCCTCCCTCTCTCTACATACCTCTCCCTCCCTCTCTCTACATACCTCACCCTCCTTCTCTACATACCTCTCCCTCCCTCTCTCTACACCTCTCCCTCCCTCTCTCTACATACCTCTCCCTCCCTCCCTCTACATACCTCTCCCTCCCTCCCTCTACATACCTCTCCCTCCCTCTCTCTACATACCCTCTCCCTCCCTCTCTCTACATACCTCTCCCTCCCTCTCTCTACATACCTCCCCCTCCCTCTCTACATACCTCCCCCTCCCTCTCTACATACCTCCCCCTCCCTCTCTACATACCTCTCCCTCCCTCTCTACATACCTCCCTCCCTCTCTACATACCTCTCTACATACCTCTCCCTCTCTCTCTACATACCTCTCCCTCCCTCTCTACATACCTCTCCCTCCCCACACCTCTCTACCTCTGTATATGTCTGCATGCAGTTTCAATTGTGTTTTTGTCCCATTTAGTGAATTCTTGGTTAGTGAGTGGACCCCAGACCTCACAACCATAGAGGTCCCTTTCTCTCTCTTCCTCCGCCTCCCTCCACCCCTCTCCGCCTCCCTCCACCCCTCTCCGCCTCCCCTCCACCCCTCTCCGCCTCCCTCCACCCCTCCACCTCCCTCCACCCCTCTCCCCCTCCCTCCACCCCTCCCTCCCTCCCTCCCTCCCTCCACCTCCCTCCACCCCTCTCCCCCTCCCTCCACCCCTCCCTCCACCCCTCCCCCTCCCTCCACCCCTCTCCACCTCCCTCCACACCTCTCCCCCTCCCTCCACCTCCCTCCACCCCTCTCCCCCTCCCTCCACCCCTCCCTCCCTCCCTCCACCTCCCTCCCTCCCTCCACCCCTCTCCCCCTCCCTCCACCCCTCCCTCCCCCTCCCTCCACACCTCTCCCTCTTACACACAACCATGTTTTTGTACTTTCACCATTGCAATACATTCAGTTCCTTCTCAATCCTTCACCAAGAGCCCACTAAGAGTTGAAGAAGCCCACCTTGTCCTGTTCTCCCAAAACAACATTCTCTCTTCTTCTCAGCCGTGTGTTTCATGCCACTACCGACATGTCCATGTTCTTCTGTAAGACCCATTAAATGAGACGCGTCGGGATATTTATCTCTGAGCTTCACAGGAACGGATCACAAGCAGAACTAACATGTGAAACAGCTCCTTTATACAGATCAGATGATGATGCTATTGGGGAAGGCATGGGAGGGAGAGAGAGGAAGATGAGGGAGAGGAGGGAGAGGGGGGAAGAGATGAGGGGGAGAGGAAGAGATGGGGAGATGAGGGGGAAATGGAGGTAGAGAGAGAGGAAGAGAGGGGGAACGAGGGAGTAAGAGATAGGGAGATGGAGGGAGAGAGGAGGGAGAGAGAAGGGAGAGTGAGGTAGATTAGAGAGAGAGAAAGGAAGGAAGAGAAGGGGAGAGAGAGGAAGAGACGGGAGAGGAAGAGGGGAGAGAGAGGGAGAGAGGAAGAGAGGAAGATAGGGGAGATGAGGGGAGGGAGAGAGGGGTACATGGAGAAAGAGAGAAAGGGAGAGACATTTTTGGAGAGATACAAGTGGACTGGCTTGGTGCTACCCAGGAGTCTCCTCCCCATCTGTTATTTCCCTCCCAGTGGAACCCAATATAAAGGTCCTGTTCCAGGGGATCCACACAGTGATGCTCAGACTGGTGAAAGAAAGAACCGGACCTTTGACTCAGCACTAGAAGCATGCTCTGGATTCCCCAACCTGAGACTGAATTCCCCAAGGTGTACTCATTCTTTAAACACACAGTAAAGGTATGAGTGTCCTACGCCAAACACTCACATGACGTTCCTAATACCACTTCATTCCCCGTCAATGGAGAAGCACTGAATGTTTTTACTGGAGGACTGAAAATGAATATCTGAGTCTGACCACTAGATGGCAGCATGTGAACATCTAAATGCCAGACCAGTACAGCCCATATAGCCCAGACCTGTCCATATAACCCAGCCCTGCCCATATAGCCCAGACCAGTCCAGCCCATATAGCCCAGACCTGTCCATATAACCCAGCCCTGTCTATATAGCCCAGCCCTGTCCATATAGCCCAGACCTGTCCATATAACCCAGCCCTGCCCATATAATCCAGTCCAGTCCAGATAGCCCAGTCCAGTCCATATAGCCCAGTCCAGTCCAGTCCATATAGCCCAGTCCATATAGCCCAGTCCAGTCCATATAGCCCTGTCCATATAGCCCAGTCCAGTCCATATAGCCCTGTCCATATAGCCCAGTCCATATAGCCCAGTCCATATAGTCCAGTCCATATAGCCCAGTCCAGTCCATAT
The DNA here is from genome assembly GCF_901001165.1 of Salmo trutta. Classification (NCBI taxonomy): domain Eukaryota; kingdom Metazoa; phylum Chordata; class Actinopteri; order Salmoniformes; family Salmonidae; genus Salmo; species Salmo trutta. The sequence continues at coordinate 170,825 of NW_021822746.1, forward strand.
AGCCCTGTCCATATAGCCCAGACCTGTCCATATAGCCCTGTCCATATAGCCCAGTCCAGTCCAGTCCATATAGCCCAGTCCATATAGCCCAGTCCATATAGCCCAGTCCATATAGCCCAGTCCATATAGCCCAGTCCATATAGTCCAGTCCATATAGCCCAGTCCATATAGCCCAGTCCAGTCCAGTCCATATAGCCCAGTCCAGTCCATATAGCCCAGTCCATATAGCCCAGTCCAGTCCATATAGCCCAGTCCATATAGCCCAGTCCATATAGTCCAGTCCATATAGCCCAGTCCATATAGCCCAGTCCATATAGCCCAGTCCAGTCCATATAGCCCAGTCCATATAGCCCAGACCATATAGCCCAGTCCATATAGCCCAGTCCAGTCCATATAGCCCAGTCCATATAGCCCAGACCATATAGCCCAGACCATATAGCCCAGTCCATATAGCCCAGTCCAGTCCATATAGCCCAGTCCATATAGCCCAGTCCAGTCCATATAGCCCAGTCCAGTCCATATAGCCCAGTCCAGTCCATATAGCCCAGTCCATATAGCCCAGTCCATATAGCCCAGTCCATATAGCCCAGTCCATATAGCCCAGTCCATATAGCCCAGTCCATATAGCCCAGTCCATATAGTCCAGTCCATATAGCCCAGTCCATATAGCCCAGTCCAGACCATATAGCCCAGTCCATATAGCCCAGTCCAGTCCATATAGCCCAGTCCATATAGCCCAGACCATATAGCCCAGACCATATAGCCCAGTCCATATAGTCCAGTCCATATAGCCCAGTCCATTCCATATAGCCCAGTCCATTCCATATAGCCCAGTCCATATAACCCAGTCCATATAACCCAGTCCATATAGTCCAGTCCATATAGTCCAGTCCATATAGCCCAGTCCATATAGCCCAGTCCAGTCCATATAACCCAGGCCATATAGCCCAGTCCATATAGTCCAGTCCATATAACCCAGGCCATATAGCCCAGTCCATATAGTCCAGTCCATATAGCCCAGTCCATATAGCCCAGTCCATATAACCCAGTCCATATAACCCAGTCCAGTCCATATAGCCCAGTCCAGTCCATATAACCCAGGCCATATAGCCCAGTCCATATAGCCCAGTCCATATAGCCCAGTCCATATAGCCCAGTCCATATAGCCCAGTCCATATAGTCCAGTCCATATAGCCCAGTCCAGTCCATATAACCCAGGCCATATAGCCCAGTCCAGTCCATATAACCCAGGCCATATAGCCCAGTCCAGTCCATATAACCCAGGCCATATAGCCCAGTCCATATAGCCCAGTCCATATAGTCCAGTCCATATAGCCCAGTCCATATAGCCCAGTCCAGTCCATATAACCCAGTCCATATAGCCCAGTCCAGTCCATATAACCCAGGCCATATAGCCCAGTCCATATAGTCCAGTCCATATAGCCCAGTCCATATAGCCCAGTCCATATAGCCCAGTCCAGCCCGGTCCAGCCCAGTCCAGCATAAGTGAGGGGAGAGGTAATGTGTACTCACATTTTCTATGACAAACGTCCACTCCTTGTCTTCAAACTCCTCTGCGTGGGGGTCCTAGGAGAGAAAACAACATGGAAGTATTCAGACCCCTTCCTTTTCCACAGTGTGTTACCTTACAGCCTTATTCCCTCATCAATCTACACACAATACCCCATAATGACAACCTTTTTTTTATTTTTTTACAAATGTATTAAAAATTAGAAACAGAAATACCTTATTTACTATTCAGACCCTTTGCTATGAGACTCGAAATTGAGCTCAGGTGCATCCTGTTTCCATTGATCATCCTTGAGATGTATCTACAACTTGATTGGAGTCCATCTGTGGTAAATTCAATTGATTGGACATGATTTGGAAAGGCACACACCTGTCTATATAAGGCCCCACAGTTGACAGTGCATGTCAGAGCAAAAACCAAGCCATGAGGTCGAAGGAATTGTCTGTAGAGTTCCGAGTCAGGATTGTGTCAAGGCACAGATCTGGGGAAGGGTACCAAAGAATGTCTGTAGCATTGAAGGTCCCCAAGAACACAGTGGCCTCCATCATTCTTAAATGGAAGAAGTTTGGAACCACCAAGACTCTTCCTAGAGCTGGCCGCCCGGCCAAACTGAGCAATCGGGGGATAAGGGCCTTGGTCAGGGAGGTGATCAAGAACCTGATGGTCACTCTGACAGAGCTCCAGAGTTCCTCTGTGGAGATGGGAAAACCTTCCAGAACAATCATCTCTGTAGCGCTCCACCAATTCGGCCTTTATGGTAGCGTGGCCAGACGGAAGCCACTCCTCAGTAAAAGGCACATGACAGCCCACTTGGAGTTTGCCAAAAGGCACCTAAAGGACTCTCAGGCCTTGAGAAACAAGATTCTCTGGTCTGATGAAACCAAGATTCAACTCTTTGGCCTGAATGTCAAGCATCACATCTGGAGGAAACCTGGCACCATCCCTACGGTGAAGCATGGTGGTGGCAGCATCATGCTGTGAATATGTTTTCAGCGGGCAGAGACTGGGAAACTAGTCAGGATCGAGGGAAAGATTAACAGAGCAAAGAACAGAGAAATCCTTGATGAAAACCTGCTCCAGAGCGCTCAGGACCTCAGACTGGGGCAAAGGTTCACCTTCCAACAGGTAAATGTGATATTTCAGTCATTTTTTTCATATATTTGCAAAAAAAATCTGAAAACCTGTTATTGCTTTGTCATTATGGGGTATTGTGTGTAGATTGATGGGGGAAAAAACAATTTAATCAATTTTAGAATAAGGATGTAACGTAACAAAATGTGGAAAAAGTCAAGAGATCTGAATACTTTAGGAATGCACTGAGTATTGAACTTTAGAAACGTTCAATGTTGTATCGATCGGCTAGTTAACACAGAAAGGTGGCAGTTTTCTAGACATAGAACCAACGAGTCCAGGACTAAAAAAATACATTCTCAACAAAGATCCTCCAATGAAATACCTTCTTTATAGTCCAAGACTAAGCTTAATATGTCTGATAGTTATCACCGGCTGGTCTAACGTAATGTATCTGGCCTAGTATTCATGCTTCGCCTGCATCTATTTACATGTTTCAGGTGATAGAAATCTGAACTCACAACCAGTGTTTTGAAAGGTCTTTAATAATACTTCTCTGTGGATAAATTATCTCAGAAGACCCAGCTGAATAAGGATCCACCCACCCAGAGAACAAGTAGAGTTTATGTCCAAATGTCATATTATTCAACATTCCTTGCGGAGGTCCTGAGAGAAAGTAATTCCATTCCATTCTCCCAGACGGTACATCATTAGCGTTAGCTACCTAACTATCACTGTCTGGTCTAACAGGTTACTGGGAAACTACCTAGCTATCACCGTCTGGTCTAACAGGCTACTGGGAAACTACCTAGCTATCACCGTCTGGTCTATCAGGCTACTGGGAAACTACCTAGCTATCACCGTCTGGTCTAACAGGCTACTGGGAAACTACCTAGCTATCACCGTCTGGTCTATCAGGCTACTGGGTAACTACCTAGCTATCACCGTCTGGTCTATCAGGCTACTGGGTAACTACCTAGCTATCACCGTCTGGTCTATCAGGCTACTGGGTAACTACCTAGCTATCACCGTCTGGTCTATCAGGCTACTGGGAAACTACCTAGCTATCACCGTCTGGTCTATCAGGCTACTGGGTAACTACCTAGCTATCACCGTCTGGTCTGTCAGGCTACTGGGTAACTACCTAGCTATCACCGTCTGGTCTATCAGGCTACTGGGTAACTACCTAGCTATCACCGTCTGGTCTATCAGGCTACTGGGTAACTACCTAGCTATCACCGTCTGGTCTATCAGGCTACTTGGAAACCAGTCTCATATGTGCCTTTTCCAGGTCTATTAGACATCCAGGCTGTCTGTCAAATGATGTTTGGATGCTGATGTGAGATGAAACTGAGTCATTTAGAGCAGAAGGGCTCAGGGGGAAGAGGACACTCGAACCACTAGGTCCCCCACACACACCATTAGGCCTGTCCTCAAAGTGATGGCATGAATGGGATGGAAGGATGGTAGTGAGTTGGAGGAGAGTAAAGGGCAGTAATGGAAGCTATATGCACTCAGTCTGACTGGGCTGGCATACAGTGGTTCTTCCTTTAAAAGTCATACTGCAGCACACCTTGCGGGCTGCTGCAGCATTCTATGGCACGTTATTTAATTGTCAGCCATTTTTCACATTAATGCAAGTTAATGACCACCAGAAGGCATCTTTGAGAAGCATTTGATAGTCTCCCATATTGGCATTACTAGAGAATTTAAAACCTTTTTTGTAATAACATAGCACATGGGATTGATTTTAAGAAATTTGGCATAATTAATTTGATTCATATTATGGTGTTTCTATGCCGAGAAAAAACAAAAAACGAAACCCTCGGGGTTTCCGTTAGGATGGAATATAAAATATGGCGCTGTACAACGTGATGGTCAGGAGTAGGCTACAGCATAAGAGGATTGGAGGATTGTAAATTCATATCTAAGGGGCATAACATTTCCACACCCTAATTGTAGTGTAACTAATACTCATTCCGCCTACGGTAGGCCTACAGTATATGTTTTTCAATGACGTGACTCTCCGCCAATAACTACATTTAGAGGATTGGAGGACTAAATTAATATCTAAGGGTCTTTTCTGTTAGGATCTGTAAGAATATCTGAGAATATCTAAAGGGCTTTAATATCATTCTAAATTAATTAATAATAATAATCGCTTTGTTTAAAAAGTAACAATATTTTTGAGATGAGGTTAATTTAACCTAGAGTGAGCAGGAAAAAGGCCATTCTTGTTATTTAGAATGATTTATTTCTGGAGAAACCTAACTATTTAGCAGACAACACTTGGTTATATTCAGTCAACACACATACAGTTGAAGTCAGAAGTTTACATACACTTTAGGTTGGAGTCATTAAAACTCATTTTTCAACCACTCCACAAATTTCTTGCTAACAAACTATAGTTTTGCCAAGTCGGTTAGGACATCTACCTGACTACTACGTGTTACACAACCTGAATACAGGCCCTGACTACTGCGTGTTACACAACATGAATACAGGCCCTGACTACTGCGTGTTACACAACATGAATACAGGCCCTGACTACTGCGTGTTACACAACATGAATACAGGCCCTGACTACTACGTGTTACACAACCTGAATACAGGCCCTGACTACTGCGTGTTACACAACATGAATACAGGCCCTGACTACTGTGTGTTACACAACCTGAATACATGCCCTGACTACTGCGTGTTACACAACCTTATGAATACAGGCCCTGACTACTACGTGTTACACAACCTTATGAATACAGGCCCTGACTACTACGTGTTACACAACATGAATACAGGCCCTGAATACTGCGTGTTACACAACATGAATACAGGCCCTGACTACTGCGTGTTACACAACATGAATACAGGCCCTGACTACTGCGTGTTACACAACATGAATACAGGCCCTGACTACTGCGTGTTACACAACATGAATACAGGCCCTGACTACTGCGTGTTACACAACATGAATACAGGCCCTGACTACTACGTGTTACACAACATGAATACAGGCCCTGACTACTACATGTTACACAACATGAATACAGGCCCTGACTACTACGTGTTACACAACATGAATACAGGCCCTGACTACTACGTGTTACACAACCTAAATACAGGCCCTGACTACTGTGTGTTACACAACATGAATACAGGCCCTGACTACTACGTGTTACACAACATGAATACAGGCCCTGACTACTGCGTGTTACACAACATGAATACAGGCCCTGACTACTACGTGTTACACAACATGAATACAGGCCCTGACTACTGCGTGTTACACAACATGAATACAGGCCCTGACTACTGCGTGTTACACAACCTAAATACAGGCCCTGACTACTACGTGTTACACAACCTGAATACAGGCCCTGACTACTGCGTGTTACACAACATGAATACAGGCCCTGACTACTGCGTGTTACACAACATGAATACAGGCCCTGACTACTGCGTGTTACACAACATGAATACAGGCCCTGACTACTACGTGTTACACAACCTGAATACAGGCCCTGACTACTGCGTGTTACACAACATGAATACAGGCCCTGACTACTGTGTGTTACACAACCTGAATACATGCCCTGACTACTGCGTGTTACACAACCTTATGAATACAGGCCCTGACTACTACGTGTTACACAACCTTATGAATACAGGCCCTGACTACTACGTGTTACACAACATGAATACAGGCCCTGAATACTGCGTGTTACACAACATGAATACAGGCCCTGACTACTGCGTGTTACACAACATGAATACAGGCCCTGACTACTGCGTGTTACACAACATGAATACAGGCCCTGACTACTGCGTGTTACACAACATGAATACAGGCCCTGACTACTGCGTGTTACACAACATGAATACAGGCCCTGACTACTACGTGTTACACAACATGAATACAGGCCCTGACTACTACATGTTACACAACATGAATACAGGCCCTGACTACTACGTGTTACACAACATGAATACAGGCCCTGACTACTACGTGTTACACAACCTAAATACAGGCCCTGACTACTGTGTGTTACACAACATGAATACAGGCCCTGACTACTACGTGTTACACAACATGAATACAGGCCCTGACTACTGCGTGTTACACAACATGAATACAGGCCCTGACTACTACGTGTTACACAACATGAATACAGGCCCTGACTACTGCGTGTTACACAACATGAATACAGGCCCTGACTACTGCGTGTTACACAACATGAATACAGAACCTGACTACTGCGTGTTACACAACATGAATACAGGCCCTGACTACTGCGTGTTGCACAACATGAATACAGGCCCTGACTACTACGTGTTACACAACATGAATACAGGCCCTGACTACTGCGTGTTACACAACATGAATACAGGCCCTGACTACTACGTATTACACAACATGAATACAGGCCCTGACTACTGCGTGTTACACAACCTGAATACAGGCCCTGACTACTATGTGTTACACAACATGAATACAGGCCCTGACTACTGCGTGTTACACAACATGAATACAGGCCCTGACTACTACGTATTACACAACATGAATACAGGCCCTGACTACTGCGTGTTACACAACCTGAATACAGGCCCTGACTACTATGTGTTACACAACATGAATACAGGCCCTGACTACTGCGTGTTACACAACATGAATACAGGCCCTGACTACTGCGTGTTACACAACCTGAATACAGGCCCTGACTACTGCGTGTTACACAACCTGAATACAGGCCCTGACTACTGCGTGTTACACAACATGAATACAGGCCCTGACTACTATGTGTTACACAACCTGAATACAGGCCCTGACTACTGCGTGTTACACAACATGAATACAGGCCCTGACTACTATGTGTTACACAACATGAATACAGGCCCTGACTACTGCGTGTTACACAACATGAATACAGGCCCTGACTACTGCGTGTTACACAACCTTATGAATACAGGCCCTGACTACTGCGTGTTACACAACATGAATACAGGCCCTGACTACTATGTGTTACAAAACATGAATACAGGCCCTGACTACTGCGTGTTACACAACATGAATACAGGCCCTGGCTACTGCGTGTTACACAACATGAATACAGGCCCTGACTACTATGTGTTACACAACATGAATACAGGCCCTGACTACTATGTGTTACACAACATGAATACAGGCCCTGACTACTGCGTGTTACACAACATGAATACAGGCCCTGACTACTGCGTGTTACACAACCTTATGAATACAGGCCCTGACTACTGCGTGTTACACAACATGAATACAGGCCCTGACTACTGCGTGTTACACAACATGAATACAGGCCCTGACTACTGTGTGTTACACAACCTGAATACAGGCCCTGACTACTGCGTGTTACACAACATGAATACAGGCCCTGACTACTGTGTGTTACACAACCTGAATACATGCCCTGACTACTGCGTGTTACACAACCTTATGAATACAGGCCCTGACTACTACGTGTTACACAACATGAATACAGGCCCTGACTACTACGTGTTACACAACATGAATACAGGCCCTGAATACTGCGTGTTACACAACATGAATACAGGCCCTGACTACTGCGTGTTACACAACATGAATACAGGCCCTGACTACTGCGTGTTACACAACATGAATACAGGCCCTGACTACTGCGTGTTACACAACATGAATACAGGCCCTGACTACTACGTGTTACACAACATGAATACAGGCCCTGACTACTACATGTTACACAACATGAATACAGGCCCTGACTACTACGTGTTACACAACATGAATACAGGCCCTGACTACTACGTGTTACACAACCTAAATACAGGCCCTGACTACTGTGTGTTACACAACATGAATACAGGCCCTGACTACTATGTGTTACACAACATGAATACAGGCCCTGACTACTACGTGTTACACAACATGAATACAGGCCCTGACTACTGCGTGTTACACAACATGAATACAGGCCCTGACTACTATGTGTTACACAACATGAATACAGGCCCTGACTACTACGTGTTACACAACATGAATACAGGCCCTGACTACTGTGTGTTACACAACATGAATACAGGCCCTAACTACTATGTGTTACACAACATGAATACAGGCCCTGACTACTACGTGTTACACAACATGAATACAGGCCCTGACTACTACGTGTTACACAACCTGAATACAGGCCCTGACTACTGCGTGTTACACAACCTGAATACAGGCCCTGACTACTGCGTGTTACACAACATGAATACAGGCCCTGACTACTATGTGTTACACAACATGAATACAGGCCCTGACTACTACGTGTTACACAACATGAATACAGGCCCTGACTACTGCGTGTTACACAACATGAATACAGGCCCTGACTACTATGTGTTACACAACATGAATACAGGCCCTGACTACTACGTGTTACACAACATGAATACAGGCCCTGACTACTGTGTGTTACACAACATGAATACAGGCCCTAACTACTATGTGTTACACAACCTGAATACAGGCCCTGACTACTACGTGTTACACAACATGAATACAGGCCCTGACTACTACGTGTTACACAACCTGAATACAGGCCCTGACTACTGCGTGTTACACAACCTGAATACAGGCCCTGACTACTGCGTGTTACACAACATGAATACAGGCCCTGACTACTGTGTGTTACACAACCTGAATACAGGCCCTGACTACTGCGTGTTACACAACCTGAATACAGGCCCTGACTACTACGTGTTACACAACATGAATACAGGCCCTGACTACTGCGTGTTACACAACCTGAATACAGGCCCTGACTACTACGTGTTACACAACATGAATACAGGCCCTGACTACTGCGTGTTACATTTCAGCCTAGAGCTGTGACAGATTAGATGTGTACCTTTTTGCTTCAACACCAGGCTAGCCTGTCAGCAAGAGATCAACATGTTGAAGGAACAGTCTCACACACACACACACACACACACACACACGCACACACACACACACACACACGCACACACACACGTTACCTTGAAGAGTGTGACAGTGATTTCCACGTTTTCTGGTACAGGCCACACCACCACTCCTCGGTAGGGGTTCTTGATGCCTGGCTGCCAACTGTGAGCCTGGGGAGAGAGTGAGTGTTTATTTATTTTACCTTTTCTATTTTAACAACACTGTATATAGCCATAATATTTTGTGAGTGTAATGTTTACAGTACATTTCTGATTATTTCTATTTAGTTTATTATCCATTTCACTTGCTTTGGCAATGTTAACGTATGTTACCCATGTCAATAAAGCCATTTTAATTGAATTAAGAGAGAGCCCGAAAACACAATATATACACTTTAAAATCACTAAATATAACATCAAACATTTACACAGACAAAAACCCATGAAGGGTAGAGACCCAAACGGTTGCCAAGGTGCAGACCAACAGGTAAACAGAAGAAATATTCTAGAAAGCTGTAGACTATACATCTCCACAGTGATTTAGCCTACTTCCTACTTCCTACTTCCTATGACCAAGTCCAACTAAACAGCCTAAAGTGCTACCGAGACAAAACTAACAGTACAAACACCACACACACACCACACACGCACCACACACACACCACACACACACACCACACACACACCACACACACCACACCACACACACCACACCACACCACACCACACACACCACACACACCACACACACACACCACACCACACCACACCACACACCTTGGAGGATTTCCGTCGGCTCCTGCGCGTCCACACCACTACCAGCTTGTCTGGTTGCCTGGAAAAGAACAGAGGACAGAGGAGGGATGAGAAGAGGACAGTGTGGAGGAGGGATGAGAAGAGGACAGTGTGGAGGAAGGAGGAGGGATGAGAAGAGGACAGTGTGGAGGAAGGAGGAGGGATGAGAAGAGGACAGTGTGGAGGAAGGAGGAGGGATGAGAAGAGGACAGTGTGGAGGAAGGAGGAGGGATGAGAAGAGGACAGTGTGGAGGAGGGAGGAGGGATGAGAAGAGGACAGTGTGGAGGAAGGAGGAGGGATGAGAAGAGGACAGTGTGGAGGAGGGAGGAGGGATGAGAAGAGGACAGTGTGGAGGAAGGAGGAGGGATGAGAAGAGGACAGTGTGGAGGAGGGAGGAGGGATGAGAAGAGGACAGTGTGGAGGAAGGAGGAGGGATGAGAAGAGGACAGTGTGGAGGAAGGAGGAGGGATGAGAAGAGGACAGTCTGGAGGAGGGATGAGAAGAGGACAGTGTGGAGGAAGGAGGAGGGATGAGAAGAGGACAGTCTGGAGGAGGGAGGAGGGATGAGAAGAGGACAGTGTGGAGGACGGAGGAGGGATGAGAAGAGGACATTGTGGAGGAGGGATGAGAAGAGGACAGTGTGGAGGACAGAGGAGGGATGAGAAGAGGACAGTGTGGAGGAAGGATGAGGGATGAGAAGAGGACAGTCTGGAGGAGGGAGGAGGGATGAGAAGAGGCCAGTGTGGAGGAAGGAGGAGGGATGAGAAGAGGACAGTCTGGAGGAGGGATGAGAAGAGGCCAGTGTGGAGGGAGGAGAAGAGGACAGTGTGGAGGAAGGAGGAGGGATGAGAAGAGGACAGTCTGGAGGAGGGAGGAGGGATGAGAAGAGGACAGTGTGGAGGAAGGAGGAGGGATGAGAAGAGGACAGTGTGGAGGAAGGAGGAGGGATGAGAAGAGGACAGTCTGGAGGAGGGAGGAGGGATGAGAAGAGGACAGTGTGGAGGAAGGAGGAGGGATGAGAAGAGGACAGTGTGGAGGAAGGAGGAGGGATGAGAAGAGGACAGTCTGGAGGAGGGAGGAGGGATGAGAAGAGGACAGTGTGGAGGAAGGAGGAGGGATGAGAAGAGGACAGTGTAGAGGAGGGAGGAGGGATGAGAAGAGGACAGTCTGGAGATGATCACATCACAGATTACAGATTTAATAACGGAAAGAACACAAGTTTGACTTGTGTGTCCAGTAGCCTCGTCTTTCCATGATTCAATCAATCAATGTGGGAGCACTTGTTGGCTGCTTTTCCTTCACTCTGCAGTCCAACTCATCCCAAACCATCTCAATTGGTTTGAGGTCTGGTGATTGTGGAGGCCAGATCATCTGATGCAGCACTCCATCACTCTCCTTCTTGGTCAAATAGCCCTAACACAGCCTGGGAGGTGTGTTTGTCCTGTTGAAAAACAAATGATGGTCCCACTAAGCCCAAACCAGATGGGATGGCGTATCGCTGCAGAATGCTGTGGTAACTATGCTGGTTAAATGTGCCTTGAATTCTAAATAAATCACAGACAGTGTCACCAGGAAAGCACCCCTACACCATCACACCTCCTCCTCCAGGCTTCACGGTGGGAAACACACATGCATTCACCTACTCGGTGTCTCACAAAGACACGGCAGTCTCCTCTGAACAGTTGATGTTGAGATGTGTCTGTTACTTAAACTCTGTGAAGTATTTATTTGGGCTGCAATTTCTGAGACTGGTAGCTCTAATGAACTTATCCTCTGCAGCAGAGGTAACTCTGGGTCTTCCTTTCCTGTGACGGTCTTCATGAGAGCCAGTTTCATCAGAGTGCTTGATGGTTTTTGCGACTGCACTTGAAAAAACGTTCAATGTTCTTGAAATGTTTCATATTGACTGACCTTCATGTCTTAAAGTAATGATGGACTGTTGTTTCTCTTTGCTTATTTGAGCTGTTCTTGCCATAATATGGACTTGGTCTTTTACCAAATAGGGCTATGTTCTGTATATCCCCCTACCTTGTCACAACACAACTGATTGGCTCAAACACATTAAGGAAAGAAATTCCACAAATGTACTTTTAACAAGGCACACCTGTTAATTGAAATGCATTCCAGGTGACTGCCTCATGAAGCTGGTTGAGAGAATACCAAGTGTGTGCAAAGGGTGGATACTTTGAAGAATCTCAAATATAAAATATATTTGGATTTGGTTACTACATGATTCCATGTGTTATTTCATAGTTTTGATGTCTTCACTATTATTCTACAATGTAGAAAATAGTAAAAATAAAGAAAAACACTAGAATACTTAGGTGTGTCCAAACCGTCGACTGGTACTGTATATTTATAACATTTTGGGGTTCGGGCACCCCCGCCTAAATTGTTTTGTGCAAAAACACAAAGAGTATCCCTGGTCTGCACTTCCGGTAATACCATATACCAGCCTACTTTAAACGAGTCAATGAACAGGTATGATGGGTGTGTCTGTGTGTGGGGGCATACCTCAGGAGGAGTCTAGGGGGACTGAGAGAACAGACAGAGTGACAGAGAAATAAAAACAGAGAGAGAAAGAGAATAGGGCGACTGCAAGCGGAGGCCCCACACAGAGAAGCTATTGTCACAAGACAGAAGGCATGTCATATGAGAGAGAGAGAGGTCACGTCCGACCCCCAGGCTGTGCTGTACACAGTGTACAATTCTCACCATTCATCCTCTGACCATCCAACTACGATCGCTTGATTTCTAGATGAGTTTCTCTCATACTCCCTTAGAAGACCATCGCTTGAAAAGCAGCAATAGTACTGTTTGTCCATTTTGAGACGCCGTAGCCAGTATACACTTCCTCAAAATAGTCCGAATGAATCTAACTCAAGAAATCGGTCATTAATTCACGTTTTTGTCCAAGAGATCTTTAATCATTTCGCTACACCTGCAATAACATCTGTTAAATATGTATATGACCAATAAAATTAGATTTTATGCAGTATTTTTAAATGAAAAAAATTGCATGAAAATGAGTCTCCACTCGTTGAATCACAACAATTACTTAATTGAAGCATCCCTACTGCAAAACACCAGTCTCAACGTCAACAGTGAAGAGCCTTCTAGGCAGAGTTCCTCTGTCCAGTGTCTGTGTTCTTTTGCCCATCTTAATCTTTTCTTTTTATTGGCTAGTCTGAGATATGGCTTTTTCTTTGCAACTCTGCCTAGAAGGCCAGCATCCTCACGTTGAGACTGGTGTTTTGCTGGTGCTATTTAATGAAGCTGCCAGTTGAGGACTTGTGAGGGGTCTGTTTCTCAAACTAGACACTCTAATGTACTTGTCCTCTTGCTCATTTGTGCACCGGGGCCTCCCACTCCTCTTTCTATTCTGGTTAGAGCCAGTTTGCGCTGTTCTGTGAAGGGAGTAGTACACAACGTTCTACGAGATCTTCAGTTTCTTGGCAATTTCTCACATGGAATAGCCTTAATTTCTCAGAACAAGAACAGACTGATGAGTTTCAGAAGAAAGTTCTTTATTTCTGGCCATTTTGAGCCTGTAATCGAACCCACAAATGCTGATGCTCCAGATACTCAACTAGTCTAAAGGCCAGTTTTATTGCTTCTTTAATCAGAACAACAGTTTTCAGCTGTGCTAACATAATTGCAAAAGGGTTTTCTAATGATCAATTAGCCTTTTAAAATGATAAACTTGGATTAGCTAACACAACGTGCCATTGGAACACAGGAGTGATGGTTGCTGATAATGGGCCTCTGTACGCCTATGTAGATATTCCATTAAAAATCAGCCATTTCCAGCTACAATAGTCATTTACAACATTAACCATGTCTACACTCTATTTCTGATCAATTTGATGTTATTTTAATGGATAAAACACACACACTGTCCCTCATTAATACACACACACTGTCCCTCATTAATACACACACACACACACACACACACACTGTCCCTCATTAATACACACACACACTGTCCCTCATTAATAGACACACACACACACACACACACACACTGTCCCTCATTAATAGACACACACACACACACACACACTGTCCCTCATCAACACACACTGACCCTCATTAATACACACACACACACACACACACACACACACCCTGTCCCTCATCAACACACCCTGTCCCTCATCAACACACCCTGTCCCTCATCAACACACCCTGTCCCTCATCAACACACCCTGACCCTCATCAACACACCCTGACCCTCATCAACACACCCTGACCCTCATCAACACACCCTGTCCCTCATCAACACACCCTGTCCCTCATCAACACACCCTGTCCCTCATCAACACACCCTGACCCTCATCAACACACCCTGTCCCTCATCAACACACCCTGACCCTCATCAACACACCCTGACCCTCATCACCACACCCTGTCCCTCATCAACACACCCTGTCCCTCATCAACACACCCTGTCCCTCATCAACACACCCTGACCCTCATCAACACACCCTGTCCCTCATCAACACACCCTGTCCCTCATCAACACACCACGTATTTAAAGGAAGACTCCATTTATACATATCACTGGTAAACAGGGGGGATAAACCATGGGGGCTGTTGTAGTTTAAATTAGGGAGGTGTTAAACAATGGAAGTGTTAATGAATGAACCTGCAGAGAACCATTCACACAGACCTGATACCGACACAGAACCATTCACACAGACCTGATACCTACACAGAACCATTCACACAGACCTGATACCTGTAGAGAACCATTCACACAGACCTGATACCTGTAGAGAACCATTCACACAGACCTGATACCTACAGAGAACCATTCACACAGACCTGATACCTGCAGAGAACCATTCACACAGACCTGATACCTGCAGAGAACCATTCACACAGACCCGATACCTGTATTGTGGTTCCAGGGTCACACAGACCCGATACCTGTATTGTGGTTCCAGGGTCACACAGACCCGATACCTGTATTGTGGTTCCAGGGTCACACAGACCCGATACCTGTATTGTGGTTCCAGGGTCACACAGACCCGATACCTGTATTGTGGTTCAGGGTCACACAGACCCGATACCTGTATTGTGGTTCCAGGGTCACACAGACCCGATACCTGTATTGTGGTTCCAGGGTCACACAGACCCGATACCTGTATTGTGGTTCCAGGGTCACACAGACCCGATACCTGTATTGTGGTTCCAGGGTCACACAGACCCGATACCTGTATTGTGGTTCCAGGGTCACACAGACCCGATACCTGTATTGTGGTTCCAGGGTCACACAGACCCGATACCTGTATTGTGGTTCCAGGGTCACACAGACCCGATACCTGTATTGTGGTTCCAGGGTCACACAGACCCGATACCTGTATTGTGGTTCCAGGTCTGTGAAAATGGCAGATTCATGACCAGGTCTTCAGGTGGCTTTAAAATTGGCCATGTTTTTTTACCCCTCCCCCTTTCAGATATACCAAGAAGCAGGCAACAAGAAGCAGGCAACAAGAAGCAAGCAACAAGAAGCAGGCAACAAGAAGCAAGCAACAAGAAGCAGGCAACAAGAAGCAGGCAACAAGAAGCAGGCAACAAGAAGCAGGCAACAAGAAGCAGGCAACAAGAAGCAGGCAACAAGAAGCAGGCAACAAGAAGCAGGCTTGGTAAATTAGTGTGATTTCGGTCTTTGTATGAAAGGCATATATCCGACAGTGAAAAGTCTCTAAATTATCAGATGAATTCTGGGGGACAGAAAACTATCCATACCTTCAGGGGATTCAGGAGGAGTGTGTGTGTGTGTGTGTGTGTGTGTAGCATTGTGAGACACACACTGACATGAAGACACACAAATACCCACTCCTCTATGCCTCTCCTGCACCACATGAATCAAAGCAGAACTTCGCCATTTTTACACAACAGAGAAGGAGAAAACAGAGAGAGAGGATTAGAGAAAGAGAGAACAGAGAGAGAGGATGAAGGAGAGAAAGTGGGGGGAGAGCAGGGGACTCAGAGATCTCTAGGACTAATCAATCAGCAGACAAGCAGACACATCAGGATGTGGTAACTTGGAAGGTGGAGGGCGTGACAGGACGTACCAGTAGTTAACTATCTGTACTCTCAGAGGAAGTACTTCAAGAATCATTATATTACAGTTATTTGTGTGTCACAGAAAGAGAGGAACAGGAAGAGAATTTAGAATGGAGGAAGTTGGGGGGGTGAGGTAGAGAGAGAGAGAGAGAGAGAGAGGGGGAGTGAGGTAGAGAGAGAGAGAGGAGGAGAGGGGGGGTGAGGTAGAGAGAGAGAGAGGAGAGAGGGGGGGGAGTGAGGTAGAGAGAGAGAGAGAGAGGGGGGAGTGAGGTAGGAGGAGAGAGGGGGAGGGGGAGTGAGGTAGAGAGAGAGGGGGAGTGAGGTAGCGAGAGAGGGGGAGTGAGTAGAGA
>NW_021822746.1:188107-198107 GCF_901001165.1 Salmo trutta
GACAGAGAGAGAGAGAGAGAGGAGAGAGAGAGAGAGAGAGACAGAGAGAAGAGAGAGAGAGAGAGAGAGAGAGAGAGAGAGAGAGACAGAGAGAGAGAACGAGAGAGACAGAGAGAGGAAGAGAGACAGAGAGAGAGACAGAGAGAGAGAGACAGAGAGAGAGCTTTTCAACCGCCTGCTGCCATCGGTGACCATCATAAAAAAGGTCCAATAGCATGGCCGATAGTGATACACACACAGTCCCTGTCAGGTAATACTCCCAGAGATCTGGGATCAATTATTAACCCTTAGCAAGGCCGCAGGGGTGGATATCACAACCTCACATTTACCATAGTAACACAGCAGATCAGGATGGAAGGTTTATCATTCGTTTTTGCAAACTTCCGGTTACTAATCCAATCCAACGCACGAGGAGCCTGCATGGCAGGCTGACTACCTGTTACGAGGGCAGCAAGAAGCCAAGGTAAGTTGCTAGCTAGCATTAAACTTATCTTATAAAAAACTATCAATCTTAGCATAATCACTGGTTAACTACACATGGTTGATGATATTACTAGTTTATCTAACGTGTCCTGCGTTGCATATAATCGATGCGGTGCCTGTTAATTTATCATTGAATCACAGCCTATTTCACCAAACGGTGTTGATTTAACAAGCGCAATTGCGAAAGAAGCACTGTCGTTGCACCAATGTACCTAACCATAAACATCAATGCCTTTCTTTAAAATCAACAAACAAGTATATCTTTTTAAACCTACATATTTAGTTAATATTGCCTGCTAACATGAAATTGTGTCACATCTCTAGCGTTCATTGCACGCAGAGTCAGGGTATATACAACAGTTTGGGCCTGGCTCATTGCGAACTAATTTACCAGAATTTTACGTAATTATGACATAACATTGACATAATTGACATAACTTGTAAGCATTCATTCAGACAGCACTTTCGTGCGTTTTGCCAGCAGCTCTTCGCTGTGTTTCAAGCTGTTTATGACTTCAAACCGGGTGGGTATAATTTGTGGAACGTTCCAACAGGAATCTATTCCAAAAACTTCGTAAATAACAAGGTTTCCTAAAAACAACGCATACAAAGTTGTATAGCGGCAGAATAAGATACCGGGTAGGGAGCGGTCTATTTCATTGCGTTTTTCACTCATCACATTTATTCCAAAAAATGTCTGTCCTCACATGTCTGTTTGCCTATGGACAAACATTAAGGTTAAGCTACGCGGTGAGTTGATGCCTATTCGGCAGCTAGTTAGCTAGGTTTGTATGCGTTGCTACTTTGTATGTTGGTTGGCAACCTTTTACTTTACGTTTTTTGGAACAGATTCCTGTTGGAACGTTCCACAAATTATACCCACCCCTTCAAGCCCGTCAACTCCCAAGATTAGGCTGGTGTAACCGATGTGAAACGGCTAGCTAGTTAGCCGGGTGCGCGCTAATAGCGTTTCAAACGTCACTCGCTCTGAGACTTGGAGTAGTTGTTCCCCTTGCTCTACATGGGTAACGCTGCTTCGAGGGTGGCTGTTGTCGATGTGTTCCTGGTTCGAGCCCAGGTAGGAGCGAGGAGAGGGACGGAAGCTATACTGTTACACTGGCAATACTAAAGTGCCTATAAGAACATCCAATAGTCAAAGGTATATGAAATACAAATCGTATAGAGAGAAATAGTCCTATAATTCCTATAATAACTACAACCTAAAACTTACCTGGGAATATTGAAGACTCATGTTAAAAGGAACCACCAGCTTTCACATGTTCTGAGCAAGGAACTTAAACATTAGCTTTCTTACATGGCACATATTGCACTTTAACTTTCTTCTCCAACACTTTGTTTTTGCATTATTTAAACCAAATTGAACATGTTTCATTATTTATTTGAGGCTAAATTGATTTTATTGACGTACTATATTAAGTTAAAATAAGTGTTCATTCAGTATTGTTGTAATTATCATTAGTATAAATAAATAAATAAAATCTGCCGATTAATCGCTATCGGCTTTTTGGTCCTCCAATAATCGGTATCGGCGTTGAAAAATCATAGTCGGTCGACCTCTACTCTCATATCATGACCAAGCCCTGCAATGCCAAGAGCTGAGAAATCATAGAGGCCCCTCATCCAGCTGGTCCTGGGGGCTGAGTTCACTAACCTGTTCTACTAACACACTGAAGCCTCAGGACCCTCATCCAGCTGGTCCTGGGGCTGAGTTCACAAACCTGTTCTACTAACACACTGAAGCCTCAGGACCCTCCTCCAGCTGGTCCTGAGGCTGAGTTCACTAACCTGTTCTACTAATACACTGAAACCTCAGGACCCTCATCCAGCTGGTCCTGAGTTCACTAACCTGTTCTACTAACACACTGAAGCCTCAGGACCCTCATCCAGCTGGTCCTGGGGCTGAGTTCACTAACCTGCTCTACTAACACACTGAAGCCTCAGGACCCTCATCCAGCTGGTCCTGGTCCTGAGTTCACTAACCTGCTCTACTAACACACTGAAGCCTCAGGACCCTCATCCAGCTGGTCCTGAGTTTACTAACCTGTTCTACTAACACACTGAAGCCTCAGGACCCTCATCCAGCTGGTCCTGGGGCTGAGTTCACAAACCTGTTCTACTAACACACTGAAGCCTCAGGACCCTCATCCAGCTGGTCCTGAGTTCACTAACCTGCTCTACTAACACACTGAAGCCTCAGGACCCTCATCCAGCTGGTCCTGAGTTTACTAACCTGCTCTACTAACACACTGAAGCCTCAGGACCCTCATCCAGCTGGTCCTGAGTTCACTAACCTGCTCTACTAACACACTGAAGCCTCGGGACCAGAACATCCAATCAATCAGAATAAACCAAATTACAACACAATCAAAACTACATGACCTATTGGGAAACACAAGCACAATGCAAAGCTATCTGGCTCTAAATCAACAGTACACCGTGGCTAACTATTTAACCATGGTTACTGATCAAACCTTAGAAAAACCTTGACAAAGTACAGGCTCAGTGAACACAGCCTTGCCATTGAGAAGGGTAGACACAGGAAAACCTGGCTCCCTGTAGAGGAAAGGCTGTGAAACCACTGCAGCACAGCAGAACCTGAGACGGAGCTGCATTTCCTGATAAAATGTATAAAAAAATAAAACAATACCGTAAATTCCGGACTATAAGCCGCAACTTTTTTCTCACACTTTGAACCTCGCGGCTTAAACAATGACACAGCTAATATATGGATTTTTCCCGCTTTCAATTTTTTTTCTTCCAAAAAAACATTCTGTGACGTGCTCAGTTTTTCGGCGGCATGAAGCTTTCATTAGACCAATGAAATTGCCGAACGGGTTAAGGTCAAACAACTTTTTTGTTTACTGTTTAGATTAAATCGAGCGCTCTCAAACTTATTACGGTAGTCATTTTGTCACCCTCATCATGGCAAAGACACGGAGAAATGCATATGATGCAGCTTTCAAGTCGAAGGCGATTGATCTGACTGTTGGAAAAGGAAATAGAGCTGCTGCACGGGAGCTTGGTCTTAATGAGTCGATGATAAGACGTTGGAAACAGCAGCGTGAGGAATTGACAACTAAAGCTTACTGCTATTTTTTAATTTTTTGTTACAAGCCGTGTTTCGTTAAAGCCAATTTATTTTTTGTTACAAGCCGTGTTTCGTTAAAGCCTGTGTAAAGTTCATTTGTTTCAATGTACCGGTAGGCACCTGCGGCTTATAGACGTGCGGCTTATTTATGTTCAAAATAATATATATTTTTTAATTCAGTGGGTGCGGCTTATATTCAGGTGCGCTTAATAGTCCGGAAATTACGGTAGTGTCATTTCCCCAAATTTGAAACCCTTATTCAAGGTTTCAAAGACCTCTCTGATGAGGATAGGCTACCCGTCCTGTTGGGGGAGGACGCAGAGAGCTGTGGCTTGGCAGCGCACTACATTGCTGCCTGCCATATGAGGGACAGTGTCTGACAGACCAACCTGCACATGTCCTCTACTGTATGCTTATTGTTATTGTATGGTTATTTTTACCACTGATTACTGTTGTTACTGATTGTCCTGTTGACAAATGTATTATTATTATTATTTCAATTATGTTAATATTGTAAATTAATCAATTAATTTCCAAAGTACGCTTTCGCAATATGTACATTGTTACACCATGCCAATAAAGAAATCAGAATTCAGAGAGAGAGAGAATGAGAGAGAGAGCGAGAATGAGACAATGAGAGAGAGAGATGGAGAGAGAGAGATGGAGAGAGCGAGAATGAGGGAGAAAGCAAGAGAGAATGAGAGAGAGAGATGGAGAGAGCGAGAATGAGGGAGAGAGCGAGAATGAGAGAGAGATGGAGAGAGCGAGAATGAGGGAGAGAGCGAGAATGAGGGAGAGAGCGAGAATGAGGGAGAGAGCGAGAATGAGGGAGAGAGTGAGAGAGAATGAGACAGAGAGCGAGAGACAATGAGAGAGAGAGAGTGATGGAGAGAGCGAGAATGAGGGAGAGAGAGAGAGAGAGAGAGAGAGATGGAGAGAGCGAGAGGAGAGGCTAGACGAGGGATCATTGATCCTGAGAACCTGGTTTAACCCAGACTAGTATTTGTAATAAGTGTAAATTGAGGGCAGTGCTGAGGTAATGGACCCTGGAAGAGAACTGCTGATGGTGCACAGCTCTGGAGAGACTGGAGACGGCAGACATGTGACTACAGGGAGCGGGTAAGAGGAGGGAGGTAGGGGGGAGGAAGGGAGTCAAGCTCCAACACCCATTAGAATGGGTCTGACAGGATGACATTGAGGAACACAGAACACAAACTTCATTACAAGATCCCTGATTTGAACATGTCTCACTCACACACACACACACACACACACACACACACACACACACACACACACACACACACACACACACACACACACACACACACACACACACACACACACACACACACACACACACACACACACACACCTCATCTCCTCCAACTGTAGCTTTACATCCAGTGATGAACAGACACATGATTCAGCCTTTAAGTCTGTTTGTTTCAGTGTTTATCTGTGGTTTACCATCTGCAGTATAATATCTGGGGTTTACCGTCTGCAGTATAATATCTGGGGTTTACCATCTGCAGGATAATATCTGGGGTTTACCATCTGCAGTATAATATCTGGGGTTTACCATCTGCAGTATAATATCTGGGGTTTACCATCTGCAGTATAATATCTGGGGTTTACCATCTGCAGTATAATATCTGGGGTTTACCATCTGCAGTTTAATATCTGTGGTTTACCATATGCAGTATAATATCTGGGGTTTACCATCTGCAGTATAATATCTGGGGTTTACCATCTGCAGTATAATATCTGGGGTTTACCATCTGCAGTATAATATCTGGGGTTTAAGGTTTAACATCAGAAATGACAATGATGATATGAGTTAAATCCAGAACAAGCTGATTTACTTAAGGAGCTCTTAAAATGGCAGAGGACAAACTATGATATTAACATTCTCATTCTCAACAAGATCTGTGTCTCTCTGTGTGTGTGTGTGTGTGTGTGTGTGTGTGTGTGTGTGTTAAGATGGCAGCTGGCTAAGAGTTTAGAAATAGGCTATATGCCTCTCAAAAGGTGTACAGAATAAACACAGACTCCTGTCCTTCATAAGCTCTGTGTTGTGAGTCATCCTCACAGTGTGTTAGTGTGTTCAGGCATCAGTGGAACTATCAATCAGGAGCATTAGACCCAATTTACTGTCAACTAGCAGAACGTTCCTTCACTGGGACCCCCCCCCCCCCCCTGCTCAGTCTACCATCCACCCCCCCTGCTCAGTCTACCATCCACCCCCCCGCTCAGTCCACCATCCACCCCCCCGCTCAGTCTACCATCCACCCCACCCGCTCAGTCTACCATCCACCCCCCCCTGCTCAGTCTACCATCCACCCCCGCCCGCTCAGTCTACCATCCACCCCCGCCCGCTCAGTCTACCATCCACCCCCCCCCTGCTCAGTCTACCATCCACCCCCCCTGCTCAGTCTACCATCCACCCCCCCGCTCAGTCTACCATCCACCCCCCCCGCTCAGTCTCCCACCCCCCCGCTCAGTCTACCATCCACCCTGCTCAGTCTACCATCCACCCCCCTGCTCAGTCTCCCATCCCCCCCCCCCCGCTCAGTCTACAATCCACCCCCCCCCCGCTCAGTCTACCATCCACCCCCCTGCTCAGTCTACCATCTACCCCCCCCTGCTCAGTCTACCATCCACCCCCCCGCTCAGTCTACCATCCACCCCCCCGCTCAGTCCACCATCCACCCCCCCGCTCAGTCTACCATCCACCCCCCCGCTCAGTCTACCATCCACCCCCCCTGCTCAGTCTACCATCCACCCCCCCGCTCAGTCTACCATCCACCCCCCCGCTCAGTCTCCCACCCCCCCTGCTCAGTCTCCCACCCCCCCTGCTCAGTCTACCATCCCCCCCTGCTCAGTCTACCATCCACCCCCCCGCTCAGTCTACCATCCACCCCGCCCGCTCAGTCTACCATCCACCCCCCCCGCTCAGTCTACCATCCACCCCCCCCGCTCAGTCCACCATCCACCCCCCCGCTCAGTCTACCATCCACCCCCCCCGCTCAGTCCACCATCCACCCCCCCGCTCAGTCTACCATCCACCCCCCCCGCTCAGTCTACCATCCCCCCCAGCTCAGTCTACCATCCACATACTCAAAAAAAGCATTCCCACACCAAGCCCCCCCCCCCCCAGCCCGTCTACACACACCCTGTATCACGAGCACACACAACACACACAGGGTGTGTGGCGGGTCAGGCTTGTGTGTAAACAGGGGGATTTGTGTGTTGGGGATGTTTAGCGTTTACGCCACAGAGTCTGTCTCCATCTTGGGCAGCCATCTTAAGATGCACCAGGTCAACATAAATACCTGACTCAGAGATTACAGCTAACCACCGTTCTACAGAGAACCAATCACTGCTCTCCTCTCACCTGACCCACCTACCACCCCGCCCCTCACCTGACAGTGAGAAGGGATAAAGAGGAGGATTATGAGGAGGAGGAGAGGAACAGAGGGATAAGATCATACAGGTAAAGGACAGGTGAGTGTTGGCGCCATGTGAGGCACTAGGGGCGATGACATCAGAGATGTCTGACTGAACTCTACCGCAGTGGGCTAAATCAGGGTCAGAGTGACTCCTGGTAGTCTGAAACACACAGAGTGACTCCTGGTAGTCTGAAACACACAGGGTCACACAGAGTGACTCCTGGTAGTCTGAAACACACAGGGTCACACAGAGTGACTCCTGGTAGTCTGAAACACACAGGGTCACACAGAGTGACTCCTGGTAGTCTGAAACACACAGGGTCACACAGAGTGACTCCTGGTAGTCTGAAACACACAGGGTCACACAGAGTGACTCCTGGTAGTCTGAAACACACAGAGTGACTCCTGGTAGTCTGAAACACACAGGGTCACACAGAGTGACTCCTGGTAGTCTGAAACACACAGGGTCACACAGAGTGACTCCTGGTAGTCTGAAACACACAGGGTCACACAGAGTGACTCCTAGTAGTCTGAAACACACAGGGTCACACAGAGTGACTCCTGGTAGTCTGAAACACACAGAGTGACTTAAAACTCGTTTTTCAATGTCCTCTGGTCTGATGAAACAAAAATAGAACTGTTTGGCCATAATGACCATTGTTATGTTTGGAGGAAAAAGGGGGGGATTGCAAGCCGAAGAACACCATCCCAATCGTGAAACACGGGGGTGGCAGCATCATGTTGTGGGGGTGCTTTGCTGGAGGAGGGACTGGTGCACTTCACAAAATAGATGGCATCATGAGGCAGGAACATTATGTGGATATATTGAAGCAACATCTGAAGACATCAGTCAGGAAGTTAAAGCTTGGTCACAAATGGGTCTTCCAAATGGACAATGACCCCAAGCATACTTCCAAAGTTGTGGCAAACTGGCTTAAGGACAACAAAGTCAAGGTATTGGAGTGGCCATCACAAAGCCCTGACCTCAATCCTATAGAAAATTGGTGGGCAGAACTGAAAAAGCGAGTGCGAGCAAGGAGGCCTACAAACCTGACTCAGTTACACCAGCTCTGTCAGGAGGAATGGGCCAAAATTCATCCAACTTATTGTGGGAAGCTTGTGGAAGGCTACCAGAAACGTTTGACCCAAGATAAACAATTTAAAGGCAATGCTACCAAATACTAATTGAGTGTATTTACACTTCTGACCCACTGGGAATGTGATGAAAGAAATAAAAGCTGAAATAAATTATTCTCTCTACTATTATTCTGACGTTTCACATTCTTTAAATAAAGTGGTGATCCTAACTGACCTAAGACAGGGAATTTTTACTAGGATTAAATGTCAGGAATTGTGAAAAACTGAGTTTAAATGTATTTTGCTAAGGTGTATGTAAACTCCCGACTTCAACTGTGCATTCTGATATGTCCCTGATAAGACAGAGAGAGAGGAGAATCTGGCTCTCATCAAACATCATTCAGAGACAGAGAGGAGAAGTTGTATAGAGAGAGAAAGAGGTACAAAGAGTAAAAAACGTCTAGGGATAATGTAAGGATCATGTGGGGATAATGTAAGGATCATGTGGGGATAATGTAAGGATCATGTGGGGATAATGTAAGGATCACGTAGGGATAATGTAAGGATCACGTAGGGATAATGTAAGGACCATGTGGGGATAATGTAAGGATCATGTGGGGATAATGTAAGAATCACGTGGGGATAATGTAAGGATCATGTGGGGATAATGTAAGGATCATGTAGGGAAAATGTAAGGATCATGAAGGGATAATGTAAGGATCATGTGGGGATAATGTAAGGATCATGTGGGGATAATGTAAGGATCATGTGGGGATAATGTAAGGATCATGTGGGGATAATGCAAGGATCATGTGGGGATAATGTAAGGACCATGTGGGGATAATGTAAGGACCATGTGGGGATAATGTAAGAATCGCGTGGGGATAATGTAAGGATCATGTGGGGATAATGTAAGGATCATGTAGGGATCATGTAAGGATAATGTAAGGATCACGTAGGGATAATGTAAGAATCACGTGGGGATAATGTAAGGATCATGTGGGGATAATGTAAGGATCATGTGGGGATAATGTAAGGATCATGTAGGGATCATGTAAGGATCACGTAGGGATAATGTAAGAATCACGTGGGGATAATGTAAGGCTCATGTGGGGATAATGTAAGGATCATGTAGAGATAATGTAAGGATCATGTGGGGATAATGTAAGGATCATGTAGGGATCATGTAAGGATAATGTAAGGATCATGTAGGGATAATGTAAGGATCATGTAGGGATAATGTAAGGACCATGTGGGGATAATGTAAGGATCATGTAGGGATAATGTAAGGATCATGTAGGGATAATGTACAGACCATGTGGGGATAATGTAATGACAATGTGGGGATAATGTAAGGATCATGTAGGGATAATGTAAGAATCACGTGGGGATAATGTAAGGCTCACGTGGGGATAATGTAAGGATCATGTAGGGATAATGTAAGGATCATGTGGGGATAATGTAAGGATCATGTAGGGATCATGTAAGGATAATGTAAGGATCATGTAGGGATAATGTAAGGATCATGTAGGGATAATGTAAGGACCATGTGGGGATAATGTAAGGATCATGTAGGGATAATGTAAGGATCATGTGGGGATAATGTACGGACCATGTGGGGATAATGTAAGGATCATGTAGGGATAATGTAAGGATCATGTAGGGATAATGTAAGGATCATGTGGGGATAATGTACGGACCATGTGGGGATAATGTAAGGATCATGTAGGGATAATTGACTAACTGACCATTGTCCTCTGAACCGATTTAGTTCTAGTTGGCAGAGGGGGTTTAGAGTGCCCTGGCCCAGAGGTCATGCCAAGGAGAGGAGCTGACCCAGAGGATAAACCAAGGAGAGGAGCTGACCCAGAGGTCATGC
>NW_021822746.1:200607-213577 GCF_901001165.1 Salmo trutta
TATCGGGTAATAGCATGGCTATATACAGGAAGTATCGGGTAATAGCATGGCTACATACAGGAAGTATCGGGTAATACCATGGCTATATACAGGAAGTATCGGGTAATAGCATGGCTATATACAGGAAGTAGCAGGTAATAACATGGCTATATACAGGAAGTAGCAGGTAATAACATGGCTATATACAGGAAGTATCGGGTAATAGCATGGCTATATACAGGAAGTATCGGGTAATAACATGGCTATATAGAGGAAGTATCGGGTAACAACATGGCTATATACAGGAAGTATCGGGTAACAACATGGCTATATAGAGGAAGTATCGGGTAATAACATGGCTATATACAGGAAGTATCGGGTAACAACATGGCTATATAGAGGAAGTATCGGGTAACAACATGGCTACATACAGGAAGTATCGGGTAATAGCATGGCTATATAGAGGAAGTATCGGGTAATAACATGGCTATATACAGGAAGTATCGGGTAACAACATGGCTATATAGAGGAAGTATCGGGTAATAACATGGCTATATAGAGGAAGTATCGGGTAACAACATGGCTACATACAGGAAGTATCGGGTAATAACATGGCTATATAGAGGAAGTATCGGGTAATAACATGGCTATATACAGGAAGTATCGGGTAACAACATGGCTATATAGAGGAAGTATCGGGTAATAACATGGCTATATAGAGGAAGTATCGGGTAACAACATGGCTACATACAGGAAGTATCGGGTAATAACATGGCTATATAGAGGAAGTATCGGGTAATAACATGGCTATATACAGGAAGTATCGGGTAACAACATGGCTATATAGAGGAAGTAGCAGGTAATAACATGGCTATATAGAGGAAGTATCGGGTAATAACATGGCTATATACAGGAAGTATCGGGTAACAACATGGCTATATAGAGGAAGTATCGGGTAACAACATGGCTATATAGAGGAAGTAGCAGGTAATACATGGCTATATAGAGGAAGTATCGGGTAATAACATGGCTATATACAGGAAGTATCGGGTAACAACATGGCTATATAGAGGAAGTATCGGGTAATAGCATGGCTATATACAGGAAGTAGCGGGTAACAACATGGCTATATAGAGGAAGTATCGGGTAATAACATGGCTATATAGAGGAAGTATCGGGTAACAACATGGCTATATACAGGAAGTAGCAGGTAATAACATGGCTATATAGAGGAAGTATCGGGTAATAACATGGCTATATACAGGAAGTATCGGGTAACAACATGGCTATATAGAGGAAGTAGCAGGTAATAACATGGCTATATAGAGGAAGTATCGGGTAATAACATGGCTATATACAGGAAGTATCGGGTAACAACATGGCTATATAGAGGAAGTATCGGGTAATAGCATGGCAATATACAGGAAGTAGCGGGTAACAACATGGCTATATAGAGGAAGTATCGGGTAATAACATGGCTATATAGAGGAAGTATCGGGTAACAACATGGCTATATACAGGAAGTAGCAGGTAATAACATGGCTATATAGAGGAAGTATCGGGTAATAACATGGCTATATACAGGAAGTATCGGGTAACAACATGGCTATATACAGGAAGTATCGGGTAACAACATGGCTATATACAGGAAGTAGCGGGTAACAGCATGGCTATATACAGGAAGTATCGGGTAACAACATGGCTATATACAGGAAGTAGCAGGTAATAACATGGCTATATACAGGAAGTATCGGGTAACAACATGGCTATATACAGGAAGTATCGGGTAACAACATGGCTATATAGAGGAAGTATCGGGTAATAACATGGCTACATACAGGAAGTATCGGGTAACAACATGGCTACATACAGGAAGTATCGGGTAATAACATGGCTATATAGAGGAAGTATCGGGTAATAACATGGCTATATACAGGAAGTATCGGGTAACAACATGGCTATATAGAGGAAGTAGCAGGTAATAACATGGCTATATAGAGGAAGTATCGGGTAATAACATGGCTATATACAGGAAGTATCGGGTAACAACATGGCTATATAGAGGAAGTATCGGGTAACAACATGGCTATATAGAGGAAGTAGCAGGTAATAACATGGCTATATAGAGGAAGTATCGGGTAATAACATGGCTATATACAGGAAGTATCGGGTAACAACATGGCTATATAGAGGAAGTATCGGGTAATAGCATGGCTATATACAGGAAGTAGCGGGTAACAACATGGCTATATAGAGGAAGTATCGGGTAATAACATGGCTATATAGAGGAAGTATCGGGTAACAACATGGCTATATACAGGAAGTAGCAGGTAATAACATGGCTATATAGAGGAAGTATCGGGTAATAACATGGCTATATACAGGAAGTATCGGGTAACAACATGGCTATATAGAGGAAGTAGCAGGTAATAACATGGCTATATAGAGGAAGTATCGGGTAATAACATGGCTATATACAGGAAGTATCGGGTAACAACATGGCTATATAGAGGAAGTATCGGTAATAGCATGGCTATATACAGGAAGTAGCGGGTAACAACATGGCTATATAGAGGAAGTATCGGGTAATAACATGGCTATATAGAGGAAGTATCGGGTAACAACATGGCTATATACAGGAAGTAGCAGGTAATAACATGGCTATATAGAGGAAGTATCGGGTAATAACATGGCTATATACAGGAAGTATCGGGTAACAACATGGCTATATACAGGAAGTATCGGGTAACAACATGGCTATATAGAGGAAGTATCGGGTAATAACATGGCTATATACAGGAAGTATCGGGTAACAACATGGCTATATACAGGAAGTATCGGGTAACAACATGGCTATATACAGGAAGTATCGGGTAATAACATGGCTATATACAGGAAGTATCGGGTAACAACATGGCTATATAGAGGAAGTATCGGGTAATAACATGGCTATATACAGGAAGTATCGGGTAACAACATGGCTATATAGAGGAAGTATCGAGTAATAGCATGGCTATATACAGGAAGTAGCGGGTAACAACATGGCTATATACAGGAAGTATCGGGTAATAACATGGCTATATAGAGGAAGTATCGGGTAACAACATGGCTATATACAGGAAGTAGCAGGTAATAACATGGCTATATAGAGGAAGTATCGGGTAATAACATGGCTATATACAGGAAGTATCGGGTAACAACATGGCTATATAGAGGAAGTATCGGGTAATAGCATGGCTATATACAGGAAGTAGCGGGTAACAACATGGCTATATAGAGGAAGTATCGGGTAATAACATGGCTATATAGAGGAAGTATCGGGTAACAACATGGCTATATACAGGAAGTAGCAGGTAATAACATGGCTATATAGAGGAAGTATCGGGTAATAACATGGCTATATACAGGAAGTATCGGGTAACAACATGGCTATATACAGGAAGTATCGGGTAACAACATGGCTATATACAGGAAGTAGCAGGTAATAGCATGGCTATATACAGGAAGTATCGGGTAACAACATGGCTATATACAGGAAGTAGCAGGTAATAACATGGCTATATACAGGAAGTATCGGGTAACAACATGGCTATATACAGGAAGTATCGGGTAATAACATGGCTATATACAGGAAGTATCGGGTAACAACATGGCTATATACAGGAAGTAGCAGGTAATAGCATGGCTATATACAGGAAGTATCGGGTAACAACATGGCTATATACAGGAAGTAGCAGGTAATAGCATGGCTATATACAGGAAGTATCGGGTAACAACATGGCTATATAGAGGAAGTATCGGGTAATAACATGGCTATATACAGGAAGTATCGGGTAACAACATGGCTATATACAGGAAGTATCGGGTAACAACATGGCTATATACAGGAAGTATCGGGTAATAACATGGCTATATAGAGGAAGTATCGGGTAACAACATGGCTATATACAGGAAGTAGCGGATAATAGAGAGAGATAGAGAATATGGGTGTGACATTGAGGCCGAGTGGACGAAGTGGAAGAAGTGGAGAAACAGAGAGTCCCTGTGGATTATAGAGCTGTATACCTGAGAGCACTAGTAATGCTATATTTTATAGGCACAGCTCTGCCATGGCTCTTTGGCCAAAATATCCCTATGGGGATTATATTTTAATAAACAACTCAAATATGGTCTGTGGTAAACACAGGCTTAGGAGATCTCATCCGTTTTGTTCTATGAGGAAATCTATCAGCTAACATCACATATTTCTGTAATCAAAACAAACACAAAGGCTTCATAATTCATGAAGGTCATGTTAACTGACTGATAGTATCTCATAAGAACATCTCCTAAACCTGTGTTCATCTCAGACCTTATTTTCACTGTTAATCCCATAAACCTATTCTTTCCCCACATAGGAACGGCTGAACAAACCAGACAGAACTCATTTCCTTTCTTTTAGACGACAAGCTGCTGGCCATCTCCATTATGGATGTTGGGACAGCAGTACCACACACACCTGATGTGATGGCCCCAAATTCAGCCCAAATCATCTGGATATGCCCCCCTTATAACACACACACACACACACACACACACACACACACACACACACACACACACACACACACACACCTGATGTGATGGCCCCAACCTCAGCCCAAATCATCTGGATATGCCCCCCTTATAACACACACACACACACACACACACACACCTCTCTAGAGGTCTGAACGTTTAAACCTTAAAACGAAGATGGGATCCTTAACGTTAAAGAAAAATCCCACAAAATGTCAATGACAGTGCAGTTATCACAAGACCTATTATTTCCTGTGTTAAAGTCTAAGTAGACGATAGGCTACAAAGGCCTGGGGCCTCGTGTCATTTAAATAAAACCACAGAGGAAGAGGAGAACTTTATGCTACTTGCGAGGCAGGACAAGACACTGATACTGATTACCAAAACGTTCTTTCTGCCCGCCCCTTCCTCTCTCTCTCTCCCTCGTGCTGGCATGAGAAACACATGTTAACATTGCCAAAGCAAGTGAAGTAGATAATATACAAATGTGAAATAAACAAACATGAACATTAAACATTACACTCAAAAATTCCAAAATAATAAAGACATTTCAAATGTCATATTATGTGCAAATAGTTTAAATACAAAAGGGAAAATAAATAAACATAAATATGGGTTGTATTTACAATGGTGTTTGTTCTTCACTGGTTGACCTTTTCTTGTGGCAACAGGTCACACATCTTGCTGCTGTGATGGCACACTGTGGTATTTCACCCAGTAGATATGGGAGTTTATCAAAATTGGATTTGTTTTCAAATTCTTTGTGGATCTGTGTAATCTGAGGGAAATATGTGTCTCTAATATGGTTATACATTGGGCAGGAGGTTAGGAAGTGCAGCTCAGTTTCCACCTCATTTTGTGGGCAGTGGGCACATAGCCTGTCTTCTCTTGAGAGCCAGGTCTGCCTACGGCGGCCTTTCTCAATAGCAAGGCTATGCTCACTGAGTCTGTATATAGTCAAAGCTTTCCTTAAGTTTGGGTCAGTCACAGTGGTCAGGTATTCTGCCACTGTGTCCTCTCTGTTTAGGACCAAATAGCATTCTGGTTTGCTCTGTTTTTTTGTTAATTCTTTCCAATATGTCAAGTAATTATATTTTTGTTTTCTCATGATTTGGTTGGGTCTAATTGTGTTGCTGTCCTGGGGCTCTGTGGGGTGTGTTTGTGAACAGAGCCCCAGGACCAGCTTGCTTAGGGGACTCTTCTCCAGGTTCATCTCTCTGTAGGTGATGACTCTGTGGGGTGTGTTTGTGAACAGAGCCCCAGGACCAGCTTGCTTAGGGGACTCTTCTCCAGGTTCATCTCTCTGTAGGTGATGACTCTGTGGGGTGTGTTTGTGAACAGAGCCCCAGGACCAGCTTGCTTAGGGGACTCTTCTCCAGGTTCATCTCTCTGTAGGTAATGACTCTGTGGGGTGTGTTTGTGAACAGAGCCCCAGGACCAGCTTGCTTAGGGGACTCTTCTCCAGGTTCATCTCTCTGTAGGTGATGACTCTGTGGGGTGTGTTTGTGAACAGAGCCCCAGGACCAGCTTGC
This sequence comes from Salmo trutta, assembly GCF_901001165.1. Taxonomy (NCBI): domain Eukaryota; kingdom Metazoa; phylum Chordata; class Actinopteri; order Salmoniformes; family Salmonidae; genus Salmo; species Salmo trutta. The sequence goes on from NW_021822746.1 coordinate 206,676, forward strand.
TTAGGGGACTCTTCTCCAGGTTCATCTCTCTGTAGGTGATGGCTTTGTTATGGAAGGTTTGGGAATCGCTTCCTTTTAGGTGGTTGAATAATTTAACGTCTCTTTTCTGGATTTTGATAATTAGCGGGTATCGGCCCATTTTGTGAATTCTTGGTTGGTGAGCGGACCCCAGACCTCACAACCATAAAGGGCAATGGGTCCAATAACTGATTCAAGTATTTTTAGCCAGATCCTAATTGGTATGTCAAATTTTATGTTCCTTTTGATGGCATAGAAGGGTCTACTTGCCTTGTCTCAGCTCCTCACTCACCTTCGCCCTGGTCTGTCTCCTCTCTCTCCCTCGCGCTGGCCTGCCTGCCGTCTCCTCTCTCTCCCTCGCGCTGGCCTGCCTGCCGCCTCCTCTCCCTCCCTCGTGCTGGCCTGCCTGCCGCCACCTCCTCTCTCTCTCTTTCTCTCTCTCTCCCTCACACTGGCCTGCCTGCCTCCTCTCTCACGTTGGCCTCCTCCTCTCTCTCCCTCACACTGGCCTGCCTGCCTCCTCTCTCACGTTGGCCTCCTCCTCTCTCTCTTTCACGCTGGCCTGTCTTCCTCCTCCTCTCTCTCTCTTTCTGGCCTCCTCCTCTCTCTTCCTCACACTGGCCTGTCTGCCGCCTCCTCTCTCTCACGCTGGCCTGCCTTCCTCCTCTCTCTCTCCCTCACCCTGGCCTGCCTTCCTCCTCCTCCTCTCTCTCTCTCTCGCTGGCCTCCTCCTCTCTCTCTTTCTCACGCTGGCCTGCCTGCCGCCTTATCTCTCTCCCTCACACTGGCCTGCCTGCCTCCTCTCTCACGTTGGCCTCCTCCTCTCTCTCCCTCACACTGGCCTGCCTGCCGCCTCCTCTCTCTCACGCTGGCCTGCCTTCCTCCTCCTCTCTCTCTCTCTGGCCTCCTCCTCTCTCTCTCTCACGCTGGCCTGCCTTCCTCCTCCTCTCTCTCTCTCTGGCCTTCCTCCTCTCTCTCTCCCTCACACTGGCCTGCCTTCCTCCTCCTCCTCTCTCTCTGGCCTCCTCCACTCTCTCTCTCACACTGGCCTGCCTTCCTCCTCCTCCTCTCTCTCTGGCCTCCTCCACTCTCTCTCTCACACTGGCCTGCCTGCCGCCTCCTCTCTCTCACGCTGGCCTGCCTTCCTCCTCTCTCTCTCCCTCACCCTGGCCTGCCTTCCTCCTCCTCTCTCTCTCTCTCTCTGGCCTCCTCCTCTCTCTCCCTCACACTGGCCTGCCTGCCGCCTCTTCTCTCTCACGCTGGCCTGCCTTCCTCCTCTCCCTCTCCCTCACCCTGGCCTGCCTTCCTCCTCCTCCTCTCTCTCTCTCTCTCTCTCTCGCTGGCCTGCCTTCCTCCTCCTCCTCCTCTCTCTCTCCCTCACCCTGGCCTGCCTTCCTCCTCCTCCTCTCTCTCTCTCTCTCTCTCTCTCGCTGGCCTGCCTTCCTCCTCCTCTCCCTCTCTCTGGCCTCCTCCACTCTCTCTCTCACGCTGGCCTGCCTTCCTCCTCCTCCTCTCTCTCTCTCACGCTGGCCTGCCTTCCTCCTCTCTCTCTCCCTCCCCCTGGCCTGCCTTCCTCCTCCTCTCTCTCTCCCTCACCCTGGCCTGCCTTCCTCCTCCTCTCTCTCTCTCCCTCACCCTGGCCTGCCTTCCTCCTCCTCTCTCTCTCCCTCCCCCTGGCCTGCCTTCCTCCTCCTCTCTCTCTCCCTCACCCTGGCCTGCCTTCCTCCTCCTCTCTCTCTCCCTCCCCCTGGCCTGCCTTCCTCCTCCTCTCTCTCTCCCTCACCCTGGCCTGCCTTCCTCCTCCTCTCTCTCTCCCTCCCCCTGGCCTGCCTTCCTCCTCCTCTCTCTCTCCCTCACCCTGGCCTGCCTTCCTCCTCTCTCTCTCTCTCACCCTGGCTCACGCTCTTCACCAGAGATCTATGTAATGACGAGATTGTCTCTGCTCAAACAATGTGAGTCGTTGTCCCAAAGGCAGGAGACAAGCTAAGGTCCAATATAAGCCAATAGAAACGCATTGCGTTTATGTTGGAACGGTTTTGGCCAGAGTGACACACACACACACACACACACACACACACACACACACACACTGAGAGGTGCGGTTCTAACTTTTAAAAAAAGACACCAGAAGCAATTAATCCCAATTTGTTGAAGGAGGAAAACTTTGGGGATTTCATACTTCATACCAGCTTTTGGCACCTTTGCGTGAATAGCCAGAGGCTGAAATAATTATGTTTCTTCCACGAGGCCCACTGGCCCACTCATCTCACACAACCCACTGGCCTACGTAATGACACACACACACACACACACACACACACACACACACACACACACACACACACACACCCACCCACTGGCCTACGTAATGACACACACACACACACACACACACACACACACACACACACTGGCCTACGTAATGACACACACACACACTTACTCAGCTCAAACAACCCACTGGCCTACGTAATGTCTTCTAGCAGGAGGGATGTGCACCACAACCCTGGGGACAATACTGAGGACAGGATACAGTGTGTGTGTGTGTGTGTGTGTGTGTGTGTGTGTGTGTGTGTGTGTGTGTGGGGATATGGAGTGGAAGAGGTTCACAAATAACCGGAGTTCACTTCAGAGAGAGAGACCGGAGTTCACTTCAGAGAGAGAGAGACCGGAGTTCACTTCACAGAGAGAGACCGGAGTTCACTTCAGAGAGAGAGAGACCGGAGTTCACTTCAGAGAGAGAGACCGGAGTTCACTTCAGAGAGAGAGACCGGAGTTCACTTCAGAGAGAGAGACCGGAGTTCACTTCACAGAGAGAGACCGGAGTTCACTTCACAGAGAGAGAGACCGGAGTTCACTTCACAGAGAGAGAGACCGGAGTTCACTTCACAGAGAGAGAGACCGGAGTTCACTTCACAGAGAGAGAGACCGGAGTTCACTTCACAGAGAGAGAGACCGGAGTTCACTTCAGAGAGAGAGAGACCGGAGTTCACTTCAGAGAGAGAGAGACCGGAGTTCACTTCAGAGAGAGAGAGACCGGAGTTCACTTCAGAGAGAGAGAGACCGGAGTTCACTTCAGAGAGAGAGAGACCGGAGTTCACTTCAGAGAGAGAGAGACCGGAGTTCACTTCAGAGAGAGAGAGAGCCGGAGTTCACTTCAGAGAGAGAGAGACCGAGTTCACTTCAGAGAGAGAGAGACCGGAGTTCACTTCAGAGAGAGAGAGACCGGAGTTCACTTCAGAGAGAGAGAGACCGGAGTTCACTTCACAGAGAGAGAGACCGGAGTTCACTTCACAGAGAGAGAGACCGGAGTTCACTTCACAGAGAGAGAGACCGGAGTTCACTTCAGAGAGAGAGAGACCGGAGTTCACTTCACAGAGAGAGAGACCGGAGTTCACTTCACAGAGAGAGAGACCGAGTTCACTTCACAGAGAGAGACCGGAGTTCACTTCACAGAGAGAGAGACCGAGTTCACTTCACAGAGAGAGAGACCGGAGTTCACTTCACAGAGAGAGAGACCGGAGTTCACTTCACAGAGAGAGAGACCGGAGTTCACGTCCAGGCAGAGAGACCGGAGTTCACTTCAGAGAGAGAGAGACCGAGTTCACTTCACAGAGAGAGAGACCGGAGTTCACTTCACAGAGAGAGAGACCGGAGTTCACTTCACAGAGAGAGAGACCGGAGTTCACTTCACAGAGAGAGACCGGAGTTCACTTCACAGAGAGAGAGACCGGAGTTCACTTCACAGAGAGAGAGACCGGAGTTCACTTCAGAGAGAGAGAGACCGGAGTTCACTTCACAGAGAGAGAGACCGGAGTTCACTTCACAGAGAGAGAGACCGGAGTTCACTTCACAGAGAGAGAGACCGGAGTTCACTTCACAGAGAGAGAGACCGGAGTTCACTTCACAGAGAGAGAGACCGGAGTTCACTTCACAGAGAGAGAGACCGGAGTTCACTTCACAGAGAGAGAGACCGGAGTTCACTTCACAGAGAGAGAGACCGGAGTTCACTTCAGAGAGAGAGAGACCGGAGTTCACTTCACAGAGAGAGACCGGAGTTCACTTCACAGAGAGAGAGACCGGAGTTCACTTCACAGAGAGAGACCGGAGTTCACTTCACAGAGAGAGAGACCGGAGTTCACGTCACAGAGAGAGACCGGAGTTCACGTCACAGAGAGAGACCGGAGTTCACTTCACAGAGAGAGACCGGAGTTCACTTCACAGAGAGAGACCGGAGTTCACTTCACAGAGAGAGACCGGAGTTCACTTCACAGAGAGAGAGACCGGAGTTCACGTCACAGAGAGAGAGACCGGAGTTCACTTCACAGAGAGAGACCGGAGTTCACTTCACAGAGAGAGACCGGAGTTCACTTCACAGAGAGAGACCGGAGTTCACTTCACAGAAAGAGACCGGAGTTCACTTCACAGAGAGAGACCGGAGTTCACGTCACAGAGAGAGACCGGAGTTCACTTCACAGAGAGAGACCGGAGTTCACTTCACAGAGAGAGACCGGAGTTCACTTCACAGAGAGAGACCGGAGTTCACTTCAAACAGAGAGAGAGACCGGAGTTCACTTCACAGAGAGAGACCGGAGTTCACGACACAGAGAGAGAGACCGGAGTTCACTTCACAGAGAGAGAGACCGGAGTTCACTTCACAGAGAGAGACCGGAGTTCACGTCACAGAGAGAGAGACCGGAGTTCACGTCACAGAGAGAGAGACCGGAGTTCACGTCACAGAGAGAGAGACCGGAGTTCACGTCACAGAGAGAGAGACCGGAGTTCACTTCAAACAGAGAGAGACCGGAGTTCACTTCACAGAGAGAGACCGGAGTTCACTTCACAGAGAGAGAGACCGGAGTTCACTTCACAGAGAGAGAGACCGGAGTTCACTTCAGAGAGAGAGAGACCGGAGTTCACTTCACAGAGAGAGAGACCGGAGTTCACTTCACAGAGAGAGACCGGAGTTCACTTCACAGAGAGAGAGACCGGAGTTCACTTCACAGAGAGAGACCGGAGTTCACGTCACAGAGAGAGACCGGAGTTCACGTCACAGAGAGAGACCGGAGTTCACTTCACAGAGAGAGACCGGAGTTCCACTTCACAAGAGAGACCGGAGTTCACTTCACAGAGAGAGAGACCGGAGTTCACGTCACAGAGAGAGAGACCGGAGTTCACTTCACAGAGAGAGACCGGAGTTCACGTCACAGAGAGACCGGAGTTCACTTCAGAGAGAGAGACCGGAGTTCACTTCACAGAGAGAGACCGGAGTTCACTTCACAGAGAGAGACCGGAGAGTTCACGTCACAGAGAGAGACCGGAGTTCACTTCACAGAAAGAGACCGGAGTTCACTTCACAGAGAGAGACCGGAGTTCACTTCACAGAGAGAGACCGGAGTTCACTTCACAGAGAGAGAGACCGGAGTTCACTTCACAGAGAGAGACCGGAGTTCACGACACAGAGAGAGAGACCGGAGTTCACTTCACAGAGAGAGAGACCGGAGTTCACTTCACAGAGAGAGACCGGAGTTCACGTCACAGAGAGAGAGACCGGAGTTCACGTCACAGAGAGAGAGACCGGAGTTCACGTCACAGAGAGAGAGACCGGAGTTCACGTCACAGAGAGAGAGACCGGAGTTCACTTCAAACAGAGAGAGACCGGAGTTCACTTCACAGAGAGAGACCGGAGTTCACTTCACAGAGAGAGAGACCGGAGTTCACTTCACAGAGAGAGAGACCGGAGTTCACTTCACAGAGAGAGAGACCGGAGTTCACTTCAAACAGAGAGAGACCGGAGTTCACTTCACAGAGAGAGACCGGAGTTCACTTCACAGAGAGAGAGACCGGAGTTCACTTCACAGAGAGAGAGACCGGAGTTCACTTCACAGAGAGAGAGACCGGAGTTCACTTCAAACAGAGAGAGAGACCGGAGTTCACTTCAAACAGAGAGAGAGACCGGAGTTCACTTCAAACAGAGAGAGAGACCGGAGTTCACTTCAAACAGAGAGAGACCGGAGGTCACTTCACAGAGAGAGACCGGAGTTCACTTCACAGAGAGAGACCGGAGTTCACTTCACAGAGAGAGACCGGAGTTCACTTCACAGAGAGAGACCGGAGTTCACTTCACAGAGAGAGACCGGAGTTCACTTCACAGAGAGAGAGACCGGAGTTCACTTCACAGAGAGAGAGACCGGAGTTCACTTCACAGAGAGAGAGACCGGAGTTCACTTCACAGAGAGAGAGACCGGAGTTCACTTCACAGAGAGAGAGACCGGAGTTCACTTCACAGAGAGAGACCGGAGTTCACTTCACAGAGAGAGAGACCGGAGTTCACTTCACAGAGAGAGAGAGACCGGAGTTCACTTCACAGAGAGAGAGACCGGAGTTCACTTCACAGAGAGAGAGACCGGAGTTCACGTCACAGAGAGAGAGACCGGAGTTCACGTCACAGAGAGAGAGACCGGAGTTCACGTCACAGAGAGAGAGACTGGAGTTCACTTCACAGAGAGACTGGAGTTCACTTCACAGAGAGAGACTGGAGTTCACTTCAGAGAGAGAGTCCGGAGTTCACTTCACAGAGAGAGAGACCGGAGTTCACTTCACAGAGAGAGACCGGAGTTCACTTCACAGAGAGAGACCGGAGTTCACGTCACAGAGAGAGACCGGAGTTCACTTCACAGAGAGAGACCGGAGTTCACTTCACAGAGAGAGAGACCGGAGTTCACTTCACAGAGAGAGAGACCGGAGTTCACTTCACAGAGAGAGAGACCGGAGTTCACTTCACAGAGAGAGACCGGAGTTCACTTCACAGAGAGAGAGACCGGAGTTCACATCACAGAGAGAGACCGGAGTTCACGTCACAGAGAGAGAGACCGGAGTTCATC
>NW_021822747.1:0-12500 GCF_901001165.1 Salmo trutta
TAGAGGACCCAGAGGAGAGAGAGACAGAGAGAGAGAATGGAGAGAGAGAGAGAGAGAGAGAGAGAGAGAGAGAGAGACAGAGAGAGAGAGAAGGGAACAAACAGTATCTTTAAACTACATTGAAGGAGAGTTTTGTCAGACAGGGTCGGGCTGCTACGACAAGAGAGGACATCGATTACCGGAAATCATAAATCATACAGGAAGTCGCCAAAGGTTACAACAAGCCCTCACAGAAGCTGTCCAACGTCAAATACCCACCGGACAAAATGAATCTTTATTGAAAATGAAATCAATTGCAAGAATACAGCTAACAGCAATATTACAGCCTTCCCAAATGGCACCCTGTTCCCTATGGAAACGTAGCGCACTATGTAGGGAATAGGGTGCCATTTGGTCTAAAGTAGTGCACTATGTAGGGAATAGGGTTCCATTTGGTCTAAAGTAGTGCACTATGTAGGGAATAGGGTGCCATTTGGTCTAAAGTAGTGCACTATGTAGGGAATAGGGTGCCATTTGGTCTAAAGTAGTGCACTATGTAGGGAATAGGGTGCTATTTGGTCTAAAATAGTGCACTATGTAGGGAATAAGGTTCCATTTGGGACACACAGCCTTGGATGTTAAATGGGACCTCCCCCAGCTCTCTCTCCACTTGGCCGATGGAGGGGCTGAAGGATTTCTGACACCAGGCTGATCAGAACAGCTCTTTGTAGAACGACAGAGCCTTTTCATCGTTCATTAACACAACAAGGCTCATAGAGACCAGCCTTCACAACAACAACAGCCCCCCCCATAGAGACCAGCCTTCACTACAACAACAGCCCCCCCCCCCCCCAGGCTCATAGAGACCAGCCTTCACAACAACAACAGCCCCCCCATAGAGACCAGCCTTCACTACAACAACAGCCCCCCCCATAGAGACCAGCCTTCACAACAACAACAGCCCCCCCCATAGGACCAGCCTTCACAACAACAACAGCCCCCCCCCCCCCAGGCTCATAGAGACCAGCCTTCACTACAACAACAGAGCCCCCCATAGAGACCAGCCTTCACTACAACAACAGCCCCCCCCATAGAGACCAGCATTCACAACAGCCCCCCCCCCAGGCTCATAGAGACCAGCCTTCACTACAACAACAGCCCCCCCATAGAGACCAGCATTCACAACAGCTCCCCCCCCCAGGCTCATAGAGACCAGCCTTCACAACAACAACAGCCCCCCCCCCCCCCGATTCAGGATAATTACCCCCTGATTCAGGATAATTACCCCCCTGATTCAGGATAATTACCCCCTGATTCAGGATAATTACCCCCTGATTCAGGATAATTACCCCCTGATTCAGGATAATTACCCCCTGATTCAGGATAATTACCTCCTGATTCAGGATAATTCAGGATAATTACCCCCTGATTCAGGATAATTACCCCCTGATTCAGGATAATTACCCCCTGATTCAGGATAATTACCCCCTGATTCAGGATAATTACACCCTGATTCAGGATAATTACCCCCTGATTCAGGATAATTACCCCCTGATTCAGGATAATTACCCCCTAATTCAGGATAATTACCCCCTGATTCAGGAATAATTACCCCCTGATTCAGGATAATTACCCCCTGATTCAGGATAATTACCCCCTGATTCAGGATAATTACCCCCTGATTCAGGATAATTACCCCCTGATTCAGGATAATGACCCCCTGATTCAGGAATAATTACCCCCTGATTCAGGATAATTACCCCCTGATTCAGGATAATGACCCCCTGATTCAGGATAATGACCCCCTGATTCAGGATAATTACCCCCTGATTCCTCCCAGTCTGCCACACTGAGAGGACTGGTTCACCTCCCCGATCTGACATCACAGAGCATATGCATCCTACGGGCCCCGTCAAAAGTAGTGCACCCTATTCCCTACGGGCTCCCATCAAAAGTAGTGCACCCTATTCCCTACGGGCTCCCATCAAAAGTAGTGCACCCTATTCCCTACGGGCTCCCATCAAAAGTAGTGCACCCTATTCCCTACGGGCTCCCATCAAAAGTAGTGCACCCTATTCCCTACGGGCTCCCATCAAAAGTAGTGCACTCTACAAACCAAACCAAATTTTATTGGTCACATACACATATTTAGCAGATGTTATTGCGAGTGTAGCGAAATGCTTGTGTTCCTAGCTCCAACAGTGCAGTAATATCTAACTAAATGCTTGTGTTCCTAGCTCCAACAGTGCAGTAATATCTAACTAAATGCTTGTGTTCCTAGCTCCAACAGTAATATCTAACTAAATGCTTGTGTTCCTAGCTCCAACAGTGCAGTAATATCTAACAATTCACAACAATACACACAAATCTAAAAGTAAAAGAATGGAATTAAGAAATATATAAATATTAGGACGAGCAACGACTAGAATACAGTGATACTGCTTTACTCATTTCATATGTATATACTGTATGTAAACATTATTCAAGTGACCAGTTATTCCGTGTCTATGTATATAGGGGCAGCAGCCTCTAAGGTGCAGGGTTTAGTAACCAGGTGAAGGTCTGGCTAGTAACAGTATCTAACTTCAGGACAGGGTACTGGGTGGAGGTCTGGCTAGTAACAGTATCTAACTTCAGGACAGGGTACTGGGTGGAGGTCTGGCTAGTAACAGTATCTAACTTCAGGACAGGGTACTGGGTGGAGGTCTGGCTAGTAACAGTATCTAACTTCAGGACAGGGTACTGGGTGGAGGTCTGGCTAGTAACAGTATCTAACTTCAGGACAGGGTACTGGGTGGAGGTCTGGCTAGTAACAGTATCTAACTTCAGGACAGGGTACTGGGTGGAGGTCTGGCTAGTAACAGTATCTAACTTCAGGACAGGGTACTGGGTGGAGGTCTGGCTAGTAACAGTATCTAACTTCAGGACAGGGTACTGGGTGGAGGTCTGGCTAGTAACAGTATCTAACTTCAGGACAGGGTACTGGGTGAAGGTCTGGCTAGTAACAGTATCTAACTTCAGGACAGGGTACTGGGTGGAGGTCTGCCTAGTGACAGTATCTAACTTCAGGACAGGGTACTGGGTGAAGGTCTGGCTAGTGATGGCTATTGAACAGTCAGATGGCCTTGAGACAGAAGCTGGATTTTCAGTCTCTCGGTCACAGCTTTGATGCACATGTACTTTCCTCGCCTTCTGGATGATAGCGGGGTGGACAGGCCCGTGGCTCGGGTGGTTGATGACAGGATGCTCTCAATGGTGCATCTTAGGGGGCCAAGCTGAATTCTCTTCAGCCATCTGAGGTTGAAGAGGCGCTGTTGTGCCTTCTTCACCACACTGTCTGCGTGGGTTCCTCGCCCTGAGCTCATCTACTTTATTGTCCAGGGACTGAACATTAGCGAGTAATGTACTCGGAAGCAGTGGATGGTGTGTGCGCCTCCTGATTCGGACTAGAAGTCCACTCCGAATACCTCTTCTCTACCGGCGGCGTCTTAGAGCAGCCTCTGGGATAAGTTAAATTACCTTGGGGGGGTACGAACACAAAATCCACTTCAGGAAAGTTGTACTTCTGGTGGGAATGCTGGTGAGTTACCTCCGCTCTGATATCCACAAGTTATTTCCGGCTGTACATAATAACATAAAAAACATTCTGGGCTAATAAAAAATAACACCCCAAAGAATTACTGCAAAGTTTAATTATTATTATTTTTTACTTCACCTATATTTAATTAACCAGCTAGGCCAGATGAGAACAAGTCCTTTATTTAACCAGGTAGGCAAGTTGAGAACAAGTTCTTTATTTAACCAGGTAGGCCAGTTGAGAACAAGTTCTCGTTTACAACTGCGACCTGGCCAAGATAAAGCAAAGCAGTGCGACAAAAACAAAACAGAGTTACACATGGAATAAACAAACGTACAGTCAATAACCCAATAGGAAAATCTGTATACAGTGTGTGCAAATGAAGTAAGGAGGTAAGGCAATAAATCGCCCAATCGTGGCGAAGTAATTACAATTTAGCAATTTACACTGGAGTGATATATGTGCAGATGATGATGTGCAAGTAGAAATACTGGTGTGCAAAAGAGCAGAAAAACAAATACAAATATGGGGATGAGGTAGGTAGTTGGTTGGATGGGCTGTTTACAGATGGGCTGTGTACAGCTGCAGCGATCGGTAAGCTGCTCTGACAGGTGATGCTTAAAGTTAGTGAGGGAGAAATAAGTCTCCAACTTTAGTGATTTTTGCAATTCGTTCCAGTCCTTGGCAGCAGAGAACTGGAAGGAAAGTCTGCAGATAAGAATATGGTGATTGACAGAGTCGAAAGCCTTGGCCAGGTCGATGAAGACGGCTGCACAGTACTGTCTTTCATCGATGGCGGGTTATGATATCGTTTAGTACCTTGAGCGTGGCTGAGGTACACCCGTGACCAGCTCGGAAACCAGATTGCACAGCGGAGAAGGTACGGTGGGATTCGAAAATGGTCAGTGATCGGTTTGTTCACTTGGCTTTCGAAGACTTGCTTATTAGGAGCAAGACGTAGAACTGCCATATCTGTCGGCCCCATCTTCCTCACCTTGGATTCTAGTAGACTGCATAAAGAGATCTTTAGGATTACCTCTATTGTGGGTGATGTTACAATATAAAGATCTACGGTCCAACATCTTTCAGCAACTAGGTCCAATCTAACCAGTTTAGAAGAGTCCAGGAATAACATCTCCCCCGTTATCCTTCATCAGCCTGGGGCCCTCCTGACTGCCACCCAGGGAATCATATCCTGTAATCTCCTCCTCCAGAGACACACTATTAATTAATAAGAGCTTGATGCTAACGGGGTCCCACCTCTCCTCCACTTCCTCTCCTCGTTCTGCTTCCTTCCTCGCAGGAAATCGATGTATCTTTCCTGCTGCCAAAATGCCTTTTAGAACCCGTCTCTGTGTCTGCTACTAAACTCTTTTTAGAACCCTTCTCTGCTTCTAAACTCCTTTTAGAACCCATCTCTGTTACTAAACTCCTTTTAGAACCCGTCTCTGCTTCTAAACTCCTTTCAGAACCCATCTCTGTTACTAAACTCCTTTTAGAACCCGTCTCTGCTACTAAACTCCTTTTAGAACCAGTCTCTGTCTCTGCTACTAAACTCCTATTGGAACCCGTCTCTCTGTCTTCTACTAAACTCCTTTTAGAACCTGTCTCTGCTACTAAACTCCTTTTAGAACCCGTCTCTGTGTCTGTTACTAAACTCCTTTTAGAACCCGTCTCTGCTACTAAACTCCTTTTAGAACCCGTCTCTGCTACTAAACTCCTTTTAGAACCCGTCGTAGAGGGACAAATGATCACAATCACATTATACTGTTAAAAGACAATGAGAGATACAAGCCAAGGTACGAAAAATATCTAATGATGATTTGCATGGCTTCCCATCACAACACAGAACGTATGGCCTGCCATCACAACACAGAACGTATGGCTTCCCATCACAACACAGAACGTATGGCTTCCCATCACAACACAGAACGTATGGCTTCCCATCACAACACAGAACGTATGGCTTCCCATCACAACACAGAACGTATGGCTTCCCATCACAACACAGAACGTATGGCTTCCCATCACAACACAGAACGTATGGCTTCCCATCACAACACAGAACGTATGGCTTCCCCATCACAACACAGAATGTATGGCTTCCCCATCACAACACAGAACGTATGGCTTCCCATCACAACACAGAACGTATGGCCTGCCATCACAACACAGAACGTATGGCCTACCATCACAACACAGAACGTATGGCTTCCCATCACAACACAGAACGTATGGCTTCCCATCACAACACAGAACGTATGGCTTCCCATCACAACACAGAACGTATGGCTTCCCATCACAACACAGAACGTATGGCTTCCCATCACAACACAGAACGTATGGCTTCCCATCACATCACAGAATGTATGGCTTCCCATCACAACACAGAACGTATGGCTTCCCATCACAACACAGAACGTATGGCCTACCATCACAACACAGAACGTATGGCCTCCCATCACAACACAGAACGTATGGCTTCCCATCACAACACAGAACGTATGGCTTCCCATCACAACACAGAACGTATGGCTTCCCATCACAACACAGAACATATGGTTTCCCATCACAACACAGAACGTATGGCTTCCCCATCACAACATAGAACGTATGGCTTCCCATCACAACACCCATCACAACACAGAACGTATGGCTTCCCATCACAACACAGAACATATGGCTTCCCATCACAACACAGAACATATGGCTTCCCCATCACAACACAGAACGTATGGCTTCCCATCACAACACAGAACGTATGGCTTCCCATCACAACACAGAACGTATGGCTTCCCATCACAACACGGAACGTATGGCTTGCCATCACAACACAGAACGTATGGCCTGCCATCACAACACAGAACGTATGGCCTGCCATCACAACACAGAACGTATGGCTTGCCATCACAACACAGAACGTATGGCTTCCCATCACAACACAGAACGTATGGCTTCCCATCACAACACAGAACGTATGGCTTCCCATCACAACACAGAACGTATGGCCTGCCATCACAACACAGAACGTATGGCTTCCCATCACAACACAGAACGTATGGCCTGCCATCACAACACAGAACGTATGGCTTCCCATCACAACACAGAACGTATGGCCTGCCATCACAACACAGAACGTATGGCTTCCCATCACAACACAGAACGTATGGCTTCCCATCACAACACAGAACGTATGGCCTGCCATCACAACACAGAACGTATGGCTTCCCATCACAACACAGAACGTATGGCCTGCCATCACAACACAGAACGTATGGCTTCCCCATCACAACACAGAACGTATGGCTTCCCATCACAACACAGAACGTATGGCTTCCCATCACAACACAGAACGTATGGAACATCAGTTTCTGTGCAAAACTGACAGAGGATGCGTCCCAAATTGCCCCCTATTCCCTACGTAGTGCACTACATTTAACCAGGACCCTATGGACCCTATATAGGGAATAGGCAGTGCCTCTAGGATTTTTGTATTGCAAAATTCCCTTCATATTATGCGGGGGCTTGCAAATTTGACCAATCACCGCAGTATTTGGCCTTCCCTGTGGTTCAGTTGGTAGAGCATGGTGTTTGCAACGCCAGGGTTGTGGGTTCGATTCCCACGGGGGGTCAGTACAAAAAAATAAAAAAATAAAAAATAAAATAAAAAATAATGCATGAAATGAAATGTATGCATTCACTACTGTAAATCGCTCTGGATAAGAGCGTCTGCTAAATGACTAAAATGTAAAATGTAAATGTATTTCCGCATAAAACAGTTAAATCCCTTCAACGTTAAGGGATAAAACTGCCTCCTCAACCACAGCACCAAAAAGAGGACTCGCAATTTCAACCGACACAGAGGTAATGATCCTATCACCACAACAATCACTGGGCAGATATCCTTGTATTGTACCAAAACATAATCCTGTTAAACCCTGTTTCAGATTCAGAGGAGGGCTGATAAGATCCGATTCCCTTAGGACGTGTGTTAAAACCATATCTTAATCTTTCCCCAACAACGTGATCTATAATCTATGGTAATCTCATCCTATTAACTCTGATCTGAGAGCATCAGGACATGATTGGGAGGATTAAGGAAGAAAGAAGAGAAAAACACAAAAGGAATATTTCTATATGTGATTATGATGCTTTGAGATCGAATCAGGATTTTCACCAAGAAACATGGCCTAACCAATAGGAACCAGGAAACACGTCCTAACCAATAGGAACCAGGAAACATGGCCTAACTAATAGGAACCAGGAAACACGGCCGAACCAATAGGAACCAGGAAACACGGCCGAACCAATAGGAACCAGGAAACACGGCCGAACCAATAGGAACCAGGAAACACGGCCTAACCAATAGGAACCAGGAAACACGGCCTAACCAATAGGAACCAGGAAACACGGCCTAACCAATAGGAACCAGGAAACACGGCCTAACCAATAGGAACCAGGAAACACGGCCTAACCAATAGGAACCAGGAAACACGGCCTAACCAATTGAAACCAGGAAACACGGCCTAACCAATAGGAACCAGGAAACATGGCCTAACCAATAGGAACCAGGAAACAAAGCCTAACCAATAGGAACCCTTAACACTTCCATGTTTCTGTCACAGTAACATATTTTCCCCACAGCACAGTTAGATTGAATACACTGCAGTGGGTCTTATTGGTTTGGGATCAGAGTGGGGGGGGTGTGATTGAAGCTACTGTCTGTCACACAGACAGACATCACACTCACTGGCAGATAGAGTGAACCAGGACAGATAGATATACACACTGCAGATAGATATACAGTGAACCAGGGCAGAGAGATATACAGTGAACCAGGACAGATAGATATACACCAGGACAGATAGATATACAGTGAACCAGATAG
This sequence comes from Salmo trutta, assembly GCF_901001165.1. Taxonomy (NCBI): domain Eukaryota; kingdom Metazoa; phylum Chordata; class Actinopteri; order Salmoniformes; family Salmonidae; genus Salmo; species Salmo trutta. The sequence goes on from NW_021822747.1 coordinate 8,445, forward strand.
GTATACAGTGAACCAGGACAGATAGATATACACCAGGGCAGATAGATATACAGTGAACCAGGGCAGATAGATATACAGTGAACCAGATAGATATACAGTGAACCAGGACAGATAGATATACACACTGGCAGATAGATATACACCAGGACAGATAGATATACAGTGAACCAGGGCAGATAGATATACACACTGCAGATAGATATACAGTGAACCAGGGCAGATAGATATACACACTGGCAGATAGATATACAGTGAACCAGGACAGATAGATATACACCAGGACAGATAGATATACACACTGCAGATAGATATACAGTGAACCAGGACAGATAGATTTACACCAGGACAGATAGATATACACACTGGCAGATAGATATACACCAGGACAGATAGATATACACCAGGACAGATAGATATACAGTGAACCAGGGCAGATAGATATACAGTGAACCAGGACAGATAGATATACAGTGAACCAGGACAGATAGATATACACCAGGACAGATAGATATACAGTGAACCAGGACAGACAGATATACAGTGAACCAGGACAGATAGATATACAGTGAACCAGGACAGATAGATATACACCAGGACAGATAGATATACACCAGGGCAGATATATATACACCAGGGCAGATAGATATACAGTGAACCAGGACAGATAGATATACACCAGGACAGATAGATATACAGTGAACCAGGACAGACAGATATACAGTGAACCAGGACAGATAGATATACACCAGGGCAGATAGATATACACCAGGACAGACAGATATACAGTGAACCAGGACAGATAGATATACACCAGGGCAGATAGATATACAGTGAACCAGGGCAGATAGATATACAGTGAACCAGGGCAGATAGATATACACCAGGACAGATAGATATACACCAGGGCAGATAGATATACACCAGGGCAGATAGATATACACCAGGGCAGATAGATATACACCATGACAGATAGATATACACCATGACAGATAGATATACACCAGGGCAGATAGATATACACCAGGACAGACAGAGAGGAAGGAAGGCCACCAGCCTGGTCTGTTTAGTGTGACAGAGGCTGTGTCCCCAACGGGCCCCTGGTCGAAGTAGGGCACTACGTAGGATAGGATACCGTTTGGGACGGAGGTTGACAAAGCGCGACAAAGCGTGTGATTGTAGCGACGGACGGATGTTGACATACCGGAGACTCTCCCTGAGAGAGAAAGAGATTATTGCCGCACGGACTGCTGGGAAGCGGCTGATATTTACAAGGGGACGTTCTTCTTCTGTACTGCATCAGCGATCCTCGTTAAATCACATTCAGCCTTCAAATCGTCTCTGATGATCGTTCCACAGCTACAAGAGCTACGCTGTTATAACGGTCTTCTGTAATCTGACCTGAGATCAGCTGAGACAGCTGAGATATCTATCTGTCAAGTTGTCTTCTGTAATCAGACCTGAGATCAGGTGTTACAGAGAGAGACAGACAGACAGAGGACATGAGGAAGGAAACAGAGAGAGAGACAGACAGACAGAGGACGTGAGGAAGGAAACAGAGAGAGAGACAGAGGACGTGAGGAAGGAAACAGAGAGAGACAGAGGACGTGAGGGAGGAAACAGAGAGAGAGAGACAGAGGACGTGAGGAAGGAAACAGAGAGAGACAGAGGACGTGAGGAAGGAAACAGAGAGAGACAGAGGACGTGAGGGAGGAAACAGAGAGAGACAGAGGACGTGAGGAAGGAAACAGAGAGAGACAGAGGACGTGAGGAAGGAAACAGAGAGAGACAGAGGACGTGAGGAAGGAAACAGAGAGAGACAGAGGACGTGAGGAAGGAAACAGAGAGAGACAGAGGACGTGAGGAAGGAAACAGAGAGAGACAGAGGACGTGAGGAAGGAAACAGAGAGAGACAGAGGAAGTGAGGAAGGAAACAGAGAGAGAGAGGACGTGAGGAAGGAAACAGAGAGAGACAGAGGACATGAGGGAGGAAACAGTGGGGGACAGACAGACAGAGGACGTGAGGGAGGAAACAGAGAGAGACAGAGGACGTGAGGAAGGAAACAGAGAGAGACAGAGGACGTGAGGAAGGAAACAGAGAGAGACAGAGGAAGTGAGGAAGGAAACAGAGAGAGACAGAGGACGTGAGGAAGGAAACTAACGTGCTGCCGTAAACAGACAAGTGAATGAACGAGGCTGAAACCTGTAGTAGTGGAAGGTCAGAGGAGACTTACGTTTAGAGGCCGTCATGACCTTCCTCTTGACCTCTCCACCCCCTGATCCGCCACACCCATCCTCGTCGTCACAGTCTCCGCTGTAGCCACGCCCCTCACCATTGCCGCTTCCTGTTTCGATCAGATCCAACGTTCCAAACTTGGGGATGGACTTCCCCTGCAGCAGCTGGAACAGGAAGAGACTGAACACTTAGTCTGCCTCCCCAAACAACACCCTATTCCCTATATAGTGCACTACTATAGACCAGGGCCCTATAGAACCCTATTCCCTATATAGTGCACTACTTTAGACCAGGGCCCTATAGAACCCTATTCCCTATATAGTGCACTACTTTAGACCAGGACCCTATAGAACCCTATTCCCTATGTAGTGCACTACTTTAGACCAGGGCCCTATAGAACCCTATTCCCTATATAGTGCACTACATTAGACCAGGGCCCTATAGAACCCTATTCCCTATATAGTGCACTACTTTAGACCAGGGCCCTATAGAACCCTATTCCCTATATAGTGCACTACTTTAGACCAGTATCAAAGTAAAAGTATAAATATATTAAGCAAATCAGACGGCACCTTTTTATATTTAAATGTTTTATTTACGGATAGCCAGAGACTCCAACACTAAGACATAATTTACAAACAAACCACATGTTTAGTGAGTCCTCCAGATCAGAGGCAGTAGGGATGACCAGGGATGTTCTCTGTTTAGTGAGTCCTCCAGATCAGAGGCGGTAGGGACGACCAGGGATGTTCTCTGTTTAGTGAGTCCTCCAGATCAGAGGCAGTAGGGATGACCAGGGATGTTCTCTGTTTAGTGAGTCTGACAGATCAGAGGCAGTAGGGATGACCAGGGATGTTCTCTGTTTAGTGAGTCCTCCAGATCAGAGGCAGTAGGGATGACCAGGGATGTTCTCTGTTTAGTGAGTCCTCCAGATCAGAGGCAGTAGGGATGACCAGGGATGTTCTCTGTTTAGTGAGTCCTCCAGATCAGAGGCAGTAGGGATGACCAGAGATGTTCTCTGTTTAGTGAGTCCACCAGATCAGAGGCAGTAGGGATGACCAGGGATGTTCTCTGTTTAGTGAGTCCTCCAGATCAGAGGCAGTAGGGATGACCAGGGATGTTCTCTGTTTAGTGAGTCCTCCAGATCAGAGGCAGTAGGGACGACCAGGGATGTTCTCTGTTTAGTGAGTCCTCCAGATCAGAGGCAGTAGGGATGACCAGGGATGTTCTCTGTTTAGTGAGTCCTCCAGATCAGAGGCAGTAGGGATGTTCTCTGTTTAGTGAGTCCTCCAGATCAGAGGCAGTAGGGATGACCAGGGATGTTCTCTGTTTAGTGAGTCCTCCAGATCAGAGGCAGTAGGGATGACCAGGGATGTTCTCTGTTTAGTGAGTCCTCCAGATCAGAGGCAGTAGGGATGACCAGGGATGTTCTCTGTTTAGTGAGTCCACCAGATCAGAGGCAGTAGGGATGACCAGGGATGTTCTCTGTTTAGTGAGTCCTCCAGATCAGAGGCAGTAGGGATGACCAGGGATGTTCTCTGTTTAGTGAGTCCTCCAGATCAGAGGCAGTAGGGATGTTCTCTGTTTAGTGAGTCCTCCAGATCAGAGGAAGTAGGGATGACCAGGGATGTTCTCTGTTTAGTGAGTCCTCCAGATCAGAGGCAGTAGGGATGACCAGGGATGTTCTCTGTTTAGTGAGTCCTCCAGATCAGAGGCAGTAGGGATGACCAGGGATGTTCTCTGTTTAGTGAGTCCTCCAGATCAGAGGCAGTAGGGATGACCAGGGATGTTCTCTGTTTAGTGAGTCCTCCAGATCAGAGGCA
>NW_021822747.1:17500-30672 GCF_901001165.1 Salmo trutta
GGCTGTAACATCCTCCGGTCTAGCTGGCTGTAACATCCTCCAGTCTAGCTGGCTGTAACATCCTCCAGTCTAGCTGGCTGTAACATCCTCCGGTCTAGCTGGCTGTAACATCCTCCGGTCTAGCTGGCTGTAACATCCTCCGGTCTAGCTGGCTGTAACATCCTCCGGTCTAGCTGGCTGTAACATCCTCCGGTCTAGCTGGCTGTAACATCCTCCGGTCTAGCTGGCTGTAACATCCTCCAGTCTAGCTGGCTGTAACATCCTCCAGTCTAGCTGGCTGTAACATCCTCCAGTCCAGCTGGTAAACAGCAACAACGGCTGAATTCCTGATTAATTCAGGAGAAAGTTCTGATCACAACAACACGACTTGAAATCAGAATTCATTGAGGAAATAGAAAGACATCTAGAAAGTGATTGTGGACGACAGGAAGAGGAGGACCGAGCACGCCCCCATTCTCATCGACGGGGCTGCAGTGGAGCAGGTTGAGAGCTTCAAGTTCCTTGGTGTCCACATCACCAACAAACTACAATGATCCAAAACACACCAAGACAGTCGTGAAGAGGGCACGACAAAACCTATTCCCCCTCAGGAGACTGAAAAGATTTGGCATGGGTCCTCAGATCCTCAAAAGGTTTTACAGCTGCACCATCGAGAGCATTCTGACGGGTTGCATCACCGCCTGGTATGGTAACTGCTCAGCCTCCGACCGCAAGGCACTACAGAGGGTAGTGCGAACGGCCCAGTACACCACTGGGGCCAAGCTTCCTGCCATCCAGGACCTCTATATCAGGCGGAGTCAGAGGAAGGCCCTAAAAATTGTCAAAGATTCCAGCCACCCTAGTCATAGACTGTTCTCTCTGCTACCGCACGGCAAGCGGTATCCGGAGCACCAAGTCTAGGTCCAAGAGGCTTCTAAACAGCTTCTACCCCCAAGCCATAAGACTCCTGAACAGCTAATCAAATGGCTACCCAGACTATTTGCATTGTGTCCCCCCCCCCCCCCCCCCCCCCCGCCTCCTCTTTTACGCTGCTGCCACTCTCTGTTATCATCTATGCACAGTCACTGTAATAACTCTACCTACATGTACATACTACCTCAATTACCTCGACACCGGTGCCCCCGCACATTGACTCTGTACCGGTACCCCCTGTATATAGCCTCCACATTGACTCTGTACCGGTACCCCCAGGATATAGCCTCCACATTGACTCGGTACAGGTACCCCCCTGTATATAGCCTCCACATTGACTCTGTACCGTAACACCCTGTATATAGCCTCCACATTGACTCTGTACCGTAATACCCTGTATATAGCCTCCACATTGACTCTGTACCGTAATACCCTGTATATAGCCTCCACATTGACTCTGTACCGTAATACCCTGTATATAGCCTCCACATTGACTCTGTACCGTAATACCCTGTATATAGCCTCCACATTGACTCTGTACCGTAACACCCTGTATATAGCCTCCACATTGACTCTGTACCGTAATACCCTGTATATAGCCTCCACATTGACTCTGTACCGTAATACCCTGTATATAGCCTCCACATTGACTCTGTACCGTAATACCCTGTATATAGCCTCCACATTGACTCTGTACCGTAACACCCTGTATATAGCCTCCACATTGACTCTGTACCGTAATACCCTGTATATAGCCTCCACATTGACTCTGTACCGTAATACCCTGTATATAGCCTCCACATTGACTCTGTACCGTAATACCCTGTATATAGCCTCCACATTGACTCTGTACCGTAATACCCTGTATATAGCCTCCACATTGACTCTGTACCGTAACACCCTGTATATAGCCTCCACATTGACTCTGTACCGGTACCCCCTCTATATAGCCTCCACATTGACTCTGTACCGTAATACCTTGTATATAGCTTCGCTATTGTTATTTTACTGCTGCTCTCTAATTATTTGTTATTTTTATCTCGTACTTTTTGGGGGGTATTTTCATAAAACTGCATTGTTGGTTAAGGGCTTGTAAGTAAACCTTTCACTGTGAGGTCTAAACCTGTTGTATTCAGCATTTCACTGTAAGGTCTACTACACCTGTTGTATTCAGCATTTCACTGTGAGGTCTACTACACCTGTTGTATTCAGCATTTCACTGTGAGGTCTACTACACCTGTTGTATTCAGCATTTCACTGTGAGGTCTACTACACCTGTTGTATTCAGCATTTCACTGTGAGGTCTACTACACCTGTTGTATTCAGCATTTCACTGTAAGGTCTACTACACCTGTTGTATTCAGCATTTCACTGTGAGGTCTACTACACCTGTTGTATTCAGCATTTCACTGTAAGGTCTACTACACCTGTTGTATTCGGCGCATGTGACAAATACAATTTAATTTGACATCAAAATACAGAGTTCTGTAACACGCCCGAGAGGCAGAAGGAGAGAGAGAGAGAGATCTGCCAAATGGCTGAGAGGTTGAAGGAGAAGAGAGAGAGATCTGCCACATGGCTGAGAGGTTGAAGGAGAGAGAGAGAGATCTGCCACATGGCTGAGAGGTTGAAGGAGAGAGAGAGAGATCTGCCACATGGCTGAGAGGTTGAAGGAGAGAGAGAGAGATCTGTCACATGGCTGAGAGGTTGAAGGAGAGAGAGATCTGTCACATGGCTGAGAGGTTGAAGGAGAAGAGAGAGAGATCTGCCACATGGCTGAGAGGTTGAAGGAGAGAGAGAGAGATCTGTAACATGGCTGAGAGGTTGAAGGAGAGAGAGAGAGATCTGCCACATGGCTGAAAGGTTGAAGGAGAGAGAGATCTGCCACATGGCTGAGAGGTTGAAGGAGAAGAGAGAGAGATCTGCCACATGGCTGAGAGGTTGAAGGAGAAGAGAGAGAGATCTGTAACATGGCTGAGAGGTTGAAGGAGAGAGAGAGAGATCTGCCACATGGCTGAGAGGTTGAAGGAGAAGAGAGAGAGATCTGCCACATGGCTGAGAGGTTGAAGGAGAAGAGAGAGAGATCTGTCACATGGCTGAGAGGTTGAAGGAGAGAGAGAGAGATCTGTAACATGGCTGAGAGGTTGAAGGAGAGAGAGAGAGATTGTGTTCCAATAAAGGTCCATTTGCTTTGGAAATATAAACATACGTTTCTCAAGCCAATAAAGCCCCTTAAATTGACATTTGTAACATGGCTGAGAGGGTACAGATGAAGGGGAGAGAGAGAGAGACAGAGGGAGAGAGAGACAGAGACAGAGAGAGAGACAGAGAGAGACAGAGACAGAGAGAGAGAGAGAGAGACAGAGAGAGACAGAGAGAGACAGAGAGAGAGAGAGAGACAGAGAGAGCTCAGTAACACAGCTGAGAAGGTGCAGGAGAGAGAGAGCAAATTGTTAATGTGTGAGATTAAACTCAGCATCCATCCGCCCATCATACCCATCCTCATTCTACCATGACCAATGTCTTTGACAACAGTTCAGAGCCCAGCCTTCTAAAATGACAGTCACCATAAAGACATTATAATCACATTACCGCAGCATGACGCTGAGAGCATCATTGAACAAAGATGATTGAGGTTTATCAGGAGTCTAAATGGCACCAGAGACTACAGGCACTGAAACCCTACAGGAAGCAGGCAACTAGAGTGACATTCCCAAACAGGAAACAACATTTTGAAGACATTTAGACTTGTACAACACTTGGTAAATCTTTTAGCGTAACATAAATGGACATAACATTATCAGGACTTTAAATGGCACCAGAGACTACAGGCACTGAATCCCTACAGGAAACAACCATCTAACAAGGTCTTCTACCTCTACTAAACCATCTAACAAGGTCTACACCTCTACTAAACCATCTAACAAGGTCTACACCTCTACTAAACCATCTAACAAGGTCTACACCTCTACTAACCCATCTAACAAGGTCTACACCTCTACTAAACCATCTAACAAGGTCTACACCTCTACTAAACCATCTAACAAGGTCTTCTACCTCTACTAGACCATCTAACAAGGTCTTCTACCTCTACTAAACCATCTAACAAGGTCTTCTACCTCTACTAAACCATCTAACAAGGTCTACACCTCTACTAAACCATCTAACAAGGTCTTCTACCTCTACTAAACCATCTAACAAGGTCTACACCTCTACTAGACCATCTAACAAGGTCTTCTACCTCTACTAACCCATCTAACAAGGTCTACACCTCTACTAAACCATCTAACAAGGTCTACACCTCTACTAAACCATCTAACAAGGTCTACACCTCTACTAAACCATCTAACAAGGTCTACACCTCTACTAAACCACCAAACAAGGCGTGACATTTCCAAACACAATCCAACATTTTGAAGACATTTAGATGCTACTTGGGAGAAATCCCATTTTAGCGTTAACAAACAGACACAAACCCTTAGAACATAACGGATTATAAAAGCATGAAGTGTGACAAGTTGTTAAATCCGTCCATTTTCTTGAAGGTTGACTATTCCGCGGTTAAATCGGTTTTATATCTGTCTAAAATAAAAAAAATAAAAAAAACTAAGCTGCAGCCACTTCACGTCTCGCCATGGCGGCCATGTTGTCAGGCTGTTGGAACACTGAGCTGTTCACTAACAACGTTTAAAAGGCCACCTGGATATTAACTGTTTACTAATCTCTCCTCCTTCTCAGCCCTGAGAACACACAACCGTCATAGAAATCATATACATCGTCATCCTGACTGTCACCGTTAATTCGGGCTAACTGAATTATTGGAAGAACCGTTATGCCAGATGGTACCTTACGGGCCCTGGTCCAAACCTATTGGACCATATAGAGAATAGGGTGTCTTTTGAGACTCAGCTACAGTGGATAGTGGATTTAATTTATTTTTATTTAACCTTTATTCGACTAGGCAAGTCGGGAACAAATTGTTATTTACAATGACGGCCTACCAGAAGGCAAAAGGCCTCCTGCGGGGACGGGGGGGGACAGGGGGGGGACTGGGATTAAAAATAAAAATTGTTTAATTAAAATATAGGACGAAAAAACACACATCACGACAAGAGAGACACTACATAAAGAGAGACCTAAGACAACAACATAGCAAGGCAGCAACACAACATGACAACAACATTGTAGCAGCACAAAACATGGTACTAAACGTTATTGGCCACAGACAACAGCACAACACATGGTACTAAACGTTATTGGCCACAGACAACAGCACAACACATGGTACTAAACGTTATTGGCCACAGACAACAGCACAAAGGGCGAGAAGGTAGAGTCACGGTTGTCGAAAGGAGAAGAGGACCAAAGTGCAGCGTGTTTGTCGTTCGACATTTTATTTACTCTGTGAAACTATGCGATACATCAATAAACTGAATAGACAAAACAACAAACCGTGTCGCAGAGGTGAAACAAACACTAATCAAAAATAATCTCCCACAAACCCCAGGTGGAAAAAACAACTACTTAAGTATGATTTCCAATTAGAGACAACGAGGACCAGCTGCCTCTAATTGGAGATCATCCCAAACAAAACCCCAACATAGAAATACAAAACTAGAACAGCCTCTACGTTACATGGTAGAGATGTACCTGCAGTGGGTAACAGTCTAGCTACATGATAACAGTCTAGCTACATGATAACAGTCTAGCTACATGATAACAGCCTCTACATTACATGGTAGAGATGATAAATATGTGTATGGACCAATAACATCTGTTAAATATGGACCAATAACATCTGTTAAATATGGACCAATAACATCTGTTAAATATGGACCAATAGCATCTGTTAAATATGGACCAATAGCATCTGTTAAATATGGACCAATAACATCTGTTAAATATGTGTATGGACCAATAACATCTGTTAAATATGGACCAATAACATCTGTTAAATATGGACCAATAACATCTGTTAAATATGGACCAATAACATCTGTTAAATATGTGTATGGACCAATAACATCTGTTAAATATGGACCAATAACATCTGTTAAATATGGACCAATAACATCTGTTAAATATGGACCAATAACATCTGTTAAATATGGACCAATAACATCTGTTAAATATGGACCAATAACATCTGTTAAATATGGACCAATAACATCTGTTAAATATGGACCAATAACATCTGTTAAATATGGACCAATAACATCTGTTAAATATGGACCAATAACATCTGTTAAATATGGACTAATAATATCTGTTAAATATGGACCAATAACATCTGTTAAATATGTGTATGGACCAATAACATCTGTTAAATATGGACCAATAACATCTGTTAAATATGGACTAATAACATCTGTTAAATATGGACCAATAACATCTGTTAAATATGGACCAATAACATCTGTTAAATATGGACCAATAACATCTGTTAAATATGGACCAATAACATCTGTTAAATATGGACCAATAACATCTGTTAAATATGGACCAATAACATCTGTTAAATATGGACCAATAACATCTGTTAAATATGGACCAATAACATCTGTTAAATGGGAAGTCAGTGTCCCAAACTATTCCCTATGGGAAGTAGTGCCCTATAAAGGGGGAATAAAGGGAGCCGTTTGGGACACAAGACATAGAGTCCACTGCTGCTGAACAGACGACTGCTAATTTATCCTAAATCCCTTAGAGAACAGTGGATTCCACTTCCCCCTCGCTCTCCTATCAGCGCGATAACGCTGAAGCACATTTCACAAGATTCCTAGTTTCATTTTATTTTATTTTTTTAAACAAATCGTCTGTCATTCGCGCTATTCTCCTTTCCCCTTGATCAAACCCTTCAGCCCGTCGTTTACCCATAACCACCTCTGTCATCTCCAGAGAGGCAGTTCCAGGGGCCTTGGACTCCCGTGGGGGGGGGACTCTGATACCAGTCCCTCTTTGTACTGCTGTAATCCGTGTTATTACAGCAGATAGGCTGGCGTCCCCAAATGGCACCCTACTTCCTGTGTAGTGCACTACTTTTAGACCAGGGCCCCATAGGGACAACCCACAGGGATCTGGTGAAAAGTAGTTCCGTTATCTAGGGATGAGGGTGCTGTTTGGGATGCAGCGTTGTGATAGAGAGGGGGTGTATCCAGGAGAACAAAGAGCTCTCTCTCTCGGACCCTATTCATTACCTTTAACCAGGGCCCATATGGCTCGTTGTGCCCTATTCCCTACATAGAGCACTACCTTTAACCAGGGCCCATATGGCTTGTTGTGCCCTATTCCCTACATAGTGCACTACCTTTAACCAGGGCCCATATGGCTCGTTGTGCCCTATTCCCTACATAGTGCACTACCTTTAACCAGGGCCCATATGGCTTGTTGTGCCCTATTCCCTACATAGAGCACTACCTTTAACCAGGGCCCATATGGCTCGTTGTGCCCTATTCCCTACATAGTGCACTACCATTAACCAGGGCCCATATGGCTCGTTGTGCCCTGTTCCCTACATAGTGCACTACCTTTAACCAGGGCCCATATGGCTCGTTGTGCCCTATTCCCTACATAGAGCACTACCTTTAACCAGGGCCCATATGGCTCGTTGTGCCCTATTCCCTACATAGTGCACTACCTTTAACCAGGGCCCATATGGCTCGTTGTGCCCTATTCCCTACATAGAGCACTACCTTTAACCAGGGCCCATTTGGCTCGTTGTGCCCTATTCCCTACATAGAGCACTACCTTTAACCAGGGCCCATATGGCTCGTTGTGCCCTATTCCCTACATAGTGCACTACCTTTAACCAGGGCCCATATGGCTCGTTGTACCCTATTCCCTACATAGAGCACTACCTTTAACCAGGGCCCATATGGCTCGTTGTGCCCTATTCCCTACATAGTGCACTACCATTAACCAGGGCCCATATGGCTCGTTGTGCCCTGTTCCCTACATAGTGCACTACCTTTAACCAGGGCCCATATGGCTCGTTGTGCCCTATTCCCTACATAGAGCACTACCTTTAACCAGGGCCCATATGGCTCGTTGTGCCCTATTCCCTACATAGTGCACTACCTTTAACCAGGGCCCATATGGCTCGTTGTGCCCTATGCCCTACATAGAGCACTACCTTTAACCAGGGCCCATATGGCTCGTTGTGCCCTATTCCCTACATAGTGCACTACCTTTAACCAGGGCCCATATGGCTTGTTGTGCCCTATTCCCTACATAGAGCACTACCTTTAACCAGGGCCCATATGGCTCGTTGTGCCCTATTCCCTACATAGAGCACTACCTTTAACCAGGGCCCATATGGCTCGTTGTGCCCTATTCCCTACATAGTGCACTACCTTTAACCAGGGCCCATATGGCTCGTTGTACCCTATTCCCTACATAGTGCACTACCTTTAACCAGGGCCCATTTGGCTCGTTGTGCCCTATTCCCTACATAGAGCACTACCTTTAACCAGGGCCCATATGGCTCCTTGTGCCCTATTCCCTACATAGTGCACTACCTTTAACCAGGGCCCATATGGCTCGTTGTGCCCTATTCCCTACATAGAGCACTACCTTTAACCAGGGCCCATATGGCTCGTTGTGCCCTATTCCCTACATAGAGCACTACCTTTAACCAGGGCCCATATGGCTCGTTGTGCCCTATTCCCTACATAGTGCACTACCTTTAACCAGGGCCCATATGGCTCGTTGTGCCCTATTCCCTACATAGTGCACTACCTTTAACCAGGGCCCATATGGCTCGTTGTGCCCTATTCCCTACATAGTGCACTACCTTTAACCAGGGCCCATATGGCTCGTTGTGCCCTATTCCCTACATAGAGCACTACCTTTAACCAGGGCCCATATGGCTCGTTGTGCCCTATTCCCTACATAGTGCACTACCTTTAACCAGGGCCCATATGGCTCGTTGTGCCCTATTCCCTACATAGAGCACTACCTTTAACCAGGGCCCATATGGCTCGTTGTGCCCTATTCCCTACATAGTGCACTACCTTTAACCAGGGCCCATATGGCTCGTTGTGCCCTATTCCCTACATAGAGCACTACCTTTAACCAGGGCCCATATGGCTTGTTGTGCCCTATTCCCTACATAGAGCACTACCTTTAACCAGGGCCCATATGGCTCGTTGTGCCCTATTCCCTACATAGAGCACTACCTTTAACATGGGCCCTGGTTAAAGGTAGTGCTCTATGTAGGGAATAGGGTGTGATTTGGGACAGCTGAGGGTGTGGTCCCATGTGGCTCAGTTGGTAGAGCATGGTGTTTGCAACGCCAGGGTTGTGGGTTCGATTCCCACGGGGGGACCAGTACTGAAAAAAAACGTATGAAATGTATGCATTCACTACTGTAAGTCGTTCTGGATAAGAACGTCTGCTAAATGACTAAAATGTAAATCTTAATAGCCGTGTTAGAGTAGGGGAACATCCTGCTACATTACCTCCATGTCTGAGGTAAAACCTCTGTCAATGTGTTCATTCTACATTCTCTTAAACAATACCGTCCATCCTCAACATGGCATCATAACACAGCTGACTGTTCACCCTCAACACAGCTGACTGTTCATCCTCAACATGGCAACATAACACAGCTGACTGTTCACCCTCAACACAGCGGACTGTTCACCCTCAACACAGCTGACTGTTCATCCTCAACATGGCAACATAACACAGCTGTCTGTTCACCCTCAACACAGCGGACTGTTCACCCTCAACACAGCTGACTGTTCATCCTCAACATGGCAACATAACACAGCTGACTGTTCACCCTCAACACAGCTGACTGTTCATCCTCAGCAGGGCATCATAACACAGCTGATATGAAGAACTGTCCATCCTCAGCAGGGCATCATAACACAGCTGATATGAAGAACTGTCCATCCTCAGCAGGGCATCATAACACAGCTGATATGAAGAACTGTCCATCCTCAGCAGGGCATCATAACACAGCTGATATGAAGAACTGTCCATCCTCAGCAGGGCAACATAACACAGCTGATATGAAGAACTGTCCATCCTCAGCAGGGCAACATAACACAGCTGATATGAAGAACTGTCCATCCTCAGCAGGGCATCATAACACAGCTGATATGAAGAACTGTCCATCCTCAGCAGGGCATCATAACACAGCTGATATGAAGAACTGTCCATCCTCAGCAGGGCATCATAACACAGCTGATATGAAGAACTGTCCATCCTCAGCAGGGCATCATAACACAGCTGATATGAAGAACTGTCCATCCTCAGCAGGGCAACATAACACAGCTGATATGAAGAACTGTCCATCCTCAGCAGTGCAACATAACACAGCTGATATGAAGAACTGTCCATCCTCAGCAGGGCATCATAACACAGCTGATATGAAGAACTGTCCATCCTCAGCAGGGCATCATAACACAGCTGATATGAAGAACTGTCCATCCTCAGCAGGGCATCATAACACAGCTGATATGAAGAACTGTCCATCCTCAGCAGGGCAACATAACACAGCTGATATTATTAAGGCTGGGACCTTTCCAGAGATCTCAAGGCTACAGGAGAACTAATTAAGAGTCGAGTCCTCCCATACGTTCACATTATCTAATTATACATTCACATAAAACCAATAAACCCGAACAGCACAAAACCAGTGGGACAAAGGATGATGGTAAACAACACTGATACGGTACATACAAAACACAAACACACGGTGCCATACACAAACACACGGCTCCACACACAAAACACACGGTGCCATACACAAACATATGGCTCCACACACAAACATACGGTGCCATACACAAACACACGGTACCATACAGTGCCATAGACAAACACACGGTGCCATACGGTACCATACACAAACACACGGTGCCATACACAAACATACGGTGCCATACACAAACACGCGGTGCCATACACAAACACGCGGTGCCATACACAAACACACGGTGCCATACACAAACACATGGTACCATACACAAACACACGGTGCCATACACAAACACACAGTGCCATACACAAACAAACAGTGCCATACATTACCATACACAAACACACGGTACCATACACAAACACACGGTGCCATACACAAACACAGTGCCATACACAAACATACGGTGCCATACGGTGCCATACACAAACACACGGTGCCATACACAAACACACGGTGCCATACACAAACATACGGTGCCATACGGTGCCATACACAAACACACGGTGCCATACACAAACATACGGTGCCATACACAAACACACGGTGCCATACACAAACATACGGTGCCATACGGTGCCATACACAAACACACGGTGCCATACACAAACACACGGTGCCATACACAAACACACGGTGCCATACACAAACACACGGTGCCATACGGTGCCATACACAAACATACGGTGCCATACACAAACACACGGTGCCATACGGTGCCACACCCAAACATATGGCTCCATACACAAACACGTGTATGTAAATATGTATTAATTGATTTGTTTAGTCCCTGAAAGTTCTCTGGTGACGTGTACTGAGAACCACTGAAACAGCTTTACCTGGTAATGAAGCAGCTTTACCTGGTAATGAAGCAGCTTTACCTGGTAATGAAGCAGCTTTACCTGGTAATGAAGCAGCTTTACCTGGTAATGAAGCAGCTTTACCTGGTAATGAAACAGCTTTACCTGGTAATGAAGCAGCTTTACCTGGTAATGAAGCAGCTTTACCTGGTAATGAAGCAGCTTTACCTGGTAATGAAACAACTTTACCTGGTAATGAAGCAGCTTTACCTGGTAATGAAGCAGCTTTACCTGGTAATGAAGCAGCTTTACCTGGTAATGAAACAGCTTTACCTGGTAATGAAGCAGCTTTACCTGGTAATGAAGCAGCTTTACCTGGTAATGAAGCAGCGTTACCTGGTAATGAAGCAGCTTTACCTGGTAATGAAGCAGCTTTACCTGGTAATGAAACAGGACGTGACCTAATTTCTCTTCAGTAGAAACTAATCAAAAGAAAAAAAACAATAAAAAAAGCAGAGTCCATTTTTGATGACTTCGTCTCTCGAAGAAAAACGGCGCCTTTTTGATTGTAAACGAACAAATTGATGTTTGTTTGTTTGTTTGTTCTCCTAGTTGCTACTTCAAAAGTTCCCATGTTGAAAAAGCAACAAACCTTTTTTCCTTCATCTTCCTAAAAGCAGAAACCTGAACGTTTGTTGAGAATCCTAACGTATTATATCAATTAAATATTTCTACCAAAAAAAAAGTTTGAAGAAAATATTTGTGAATATTTTGTTTTGAAGAGTAACTACATTCGTCAAATCTATAGCTAAACTTGAACGGGTTATAATTATGAATTAATTAATTAATTATCCCTCTCCTGTGTACAGTACATTTGTTCAGGGTCTGTGTTTTGGGTCAAAACGAGGAGGCATCTTCGACCCGTATAAATACATGAATTGGTTTGGATCCTCTAGCCTGGCAACTCTCTACCCCAGTGGAAATAATCTAGCTATTCTATACAAATCTCTGGTCTGGAGGCTGTCGTTCCTCTGAGCTGGGAGAGACTGCTGCTGGGATCTGAGCAGGGTTTAGGGTCTGACTGGGTCTGACTGGGTCTGACTGGGTCTGACTGGGTCTGACTGGAGGTGGGTTAGGGTCTGACTGGGTCTGAGTGGAGGTGGGTTTAGGGTCTAAGTGGAGGTGGGTTTAGGGTCTAACTGGGTCTAACTGGGTCTGACTGGGTCTGAGTGGAGGTGGGATAAACTCACCTGATTGATGTGTTTGAGTTTATCAATGATCTGGTTGATGACTGGGTCCCCGTCCTTCACTTTAACCTCCGGATTAGCAGCCTGGGCCTTAATCCCGTTACCCACCACTCTCAGAGTATAGCTGGGGGGAGGAGGAGAGAGGAGGGGGTTACAGGAGAGGAGGAGAGAGGAGGGGGTTAGAGGAGAGGAGGAGAGAGGAGGGGGTTAGAGGAGAGGAGGAGAGAGGAGAGAGGGGGGGGGTAAAAGGAGAGGAGGAGAGAGGAGGGGGTTAGAGGAGAAGAGGAGAGGAGGAGAGAGGAGGGGGTTAGAGGAGAGGAGGAGAGAGGAGGGGGTTAGAGGAGAGAAGGAGAGAGGAGGGGGTTAGAGGAGAGAAGAAGAGAGGAGAGAGAGAAAGAGTAAGTGGAGGGAGTGATGAGAGGAGGAGGAAAAGAGTGAGGGAGGAGAGTAAGGAGGGGTTTAGAGGAGAGGAGGAGAGAGGAGGGGGTTAGAGGAGAGAGGAGA
>NW_021822747.1:31172-137930 GCF_901001165.1 Salmo trutta
CAATTTTAAATAAAATAAACTGCTGTTCCAATTGCGTCCACTGGATGGCGCAATAGCAATTGTGTTAAGCAAGCAAACTGTTTATACCAGAGCAGAGCAAGTAGGTCAAGCAAGTGCAGCCAGTCCGGATGAGCTACTTTGTTTTGCCCGCGATATTTATTACGGCTTCTACTTTTAACATTTTGTGCTTTGGCACCATCATTGCCCCAATATGTCTCTGGGACGCAGAGTGATCCAAGAAAAATGGTCATCCTCCTATTTATTAACGGAATTGAATGGGAAAGCTGTATGTTTGGTGTGTTCACAGCATGTTGCAGTGCTGAAAGAGTATAACCTTCGTCGCCACTATGTGAGTCTTCATGCCGACAAATATGACAACTTTCAAGGACAGCGGAGAAGAGAGAAGGTGAATGAACTGTTGGCGGGTCTGAAGAAACAGCAGTCTGTGTTTACTCACAGCCGAGACATCAGTGACGCTGCAGTGAAAGCTAGCTACCTCATTGCTAATGAAATCGCAGTGCCTTCAAAACCATTTATCGAGGGTGAATTTGTAAAAACATGCATGATGAAGGCAGCGGAGATTGTGTGCCCTGAAAAGCGCCAGGCTTTTGCAAATATCAGCCTGACAAGAAACACAGTTGCAGACAGGATTTCCGATTTTTCAGTGGATTTGGACAGCCAGTTGAAGCAAAAAGTAAAGTCATTTTATTGGGTTTTCAGTTGCAATTGATGAAAGCACGGACATTACAGATGTTGCACAACTGGCCATTTTCATCCACGGAGTTGATGACACATTGACCGTCACCAAGGAGTTCGTGGAGTTGGTGCCGATGACAGATTCAATGACAGCAGCTGATATTTTCACCGCACTTGTTGGCGCGCTGGACAGGGTCGGAGTGGACTGGTCCCGCGCTGTCAGCCTGGCTACAGATGGTGCGCCCTCAATGATCGGGAAAAAAGCAGGCGTTGTGACAAACTTCAGAGAAAGTGCAATCTGCAAATGGAGTGATTTTTGGACTTTTCACTGTATTTTGCACCAGGAGGCTTTGTGTTGCAAGTCATTAAAGATGGATAACGTCATGGTTCGAGCCCGGGTTGGGGTGAAGAGAGGGACGGAACCTACACTGTTACAGATGCAGGACCTTGCATTTATGGTGGATGTTACAGAGCACCTGAATAACTTGAACAAACAGCTGCAAGGGCGCAACAAAGTCGTCACGCAGTATTATGACAGCATACGTTCTTTCAAGTTGAAGCTGTCATTGTGGGAGACGCAACTCGCCGGTGGTGATGCAGCTCACTTCCCCTGTCTGAAAAATGTGTGCGCGACCCAACATGTGGCAGACATGAAGCGGTTCAAAGATAAAATAACGGGACTGTTACGGGAGTTTGAGCAACGCTTTTCAGATTTTTGGTGAACTGGAGAAAGACTTCAACGTTTTTTGCTCGCCATTCACCGTGAATCCCTCTGATCTGCCCGTCAGCATCCAACTTGAAATAATAGACTTGCAGTGTGACTCGGATATGAAGGGCAAATTTGCCGCAGCTGGCTTGGACACATTTTATCAGAATCCCTTGCCAGGTTACCCCAACTTGACAGCCCTCGCTGCAAAACTGTTGTGCATGTTTGGAACCACATGTCTTTGTGAGCAAGTTTTCTCTGTAATGAGCATAAATAAAACAAAGCTGCGCTCAAGGCTCACGCACAAGCACTTGAATCACATCCTGAAGTTGGCTGCCACTCAGGATGTGACGCCTGATATTGATGGCTGGTGAAAGCTAAAAGATGCCAGGTATCAGGAGTCAAATAAACTATGCAACCCAACTTAAAGTGCTGCATGAGACACCCTGATATAGTTCTGTGATCTGTGATATACTTCTGTGAATCACTGAGGCATTGTGTGTTCTTTTTCTTTAGAATTTTCAAATAAACTTGAGGTGTTTTATGATTAATAGTGATGTTGTGCTTGTACTATTGTGGACACACTGTCCTCAGGCTCCAGCTTTATGTTTTATGTTGATCGTATTAAAACAAAGAAAACAATCTGAAGTTGTTGTTTTTAAGTTATATATATACCATGATTTTACCGGTCCGGCCCACTTGGGAATAGATTTTCCTCCATGTGGCCCCTGAGCTAAAATGAGTTTGACACCCCTGACTTAGACCCTAAACCCACCTCCACTCAGACCCAGTCAGACCCAGTCAGACCCTAACCCACCTCCAGTCAGACCCAGAAAGACCCAGTCAGACCCTAAACCCTGCTCAGATCCCAGCAGCAGTCTTTCCCAGCTCAGAGGAACGACATAGCCTCCAGACCAGAGATTTGTATAGAATGGCTAGATTATCTCCACTGGGGTAGAGAGTTGCCAGGCTAGAGGATCCAAACCAATTCATGTATTTATACGGGTCGAAGATGCCTCCTCGTTTTGACCCAAAACACAGACCCTGAACAAATGTACTGTACACAGGAGAGGGATAATTAATTAATTCATTCATAATTATAACCCGTTCAAGTTTAGCTATAGATTTGACGAATGTAGTTACTCTTCAAAACAAAATATTCACAAATATTTTCTTCAAACTTTTTTTTGGTAGAAATATTTAATTGATATATAATACGTTAGGATTCTCAACAAACGTTCAGGTTTCTGCTTTTAGGAAGATGAAGGAAAAAAGGTTTCTTGCTTTTTAAACATGGGAACTTTTGAAGTAGCAACTAGGAGAACAAACAAACAAACATCAATTTGTTCGTTTACAATCAAAAAGGCGCCGTTTTTCTTCGAGAGACGAAGTCATCAAAAATGGACTCTGCTTTTTTTATTGTTTTTTTTCTTTTGATTAGTTTCTACTGAAGAGAAATTAGGTCACGTCCTGTTTCATTACCAGGTAAAGCTGCTTCATTACCAGGTAAAGCTGCTTCATTACCAGGTAAAGCTGCTTCATTACCAGGTAAAGCTGCTTTATTACCAGGTAAAGCTGCTTCATTACCAGGTAAAGCTGCTTCATTACCAGGTAAAGCTGCTTCATTACCAGGTAAAGCTGCTTTATTACCAGGTAAAGCTGTTTCATTACCAGGTAAAGCTGCTTCATTACCAGGTAAAGCTGCTTCATTACCAGGTAAAGCTGCTTCATTACCAGGTAAAGCTGTTTCATTACCAGGTAAAGCTGCTTCATTACCAGGTAAAGCTGCTTCATTACCAGGTAAAGCTGCTTCATTACCAGGTAAAGCTGCTTCATTACCAGGTAAAGCTGCTTCATTACCAGGTAAAGCTGCTTCATTACCAGGTAAAGCTGCTTCATTACCAGGTAAAGCTGCTTCATTACCAGGTAAAGCTGTTTCATTACCAGGTAAAGCTGCTTCATTACCAGGTAAAGCTGCTTCATTACCAGGTAAAGCTGCTTCATACTCATTACCAGGTAAAGCTGCTTCATACTCATTACCAGGTAAAGCTGCTTCATACTCATTACCAGGTAAAGCTGCTTCATTACCAGGTAAAGCTGCTTCATTACCAGGTAAAGCTGTTTCATTACCAGGTAAAGCTGCTTCATTACCAGGTAAAGCTGTTTCATTACCAGGTAAAGCTGCTTCATTACCAGGTAAAGCTGCTTCATTACCAGGTAAAGCTGCTTCATTACCAGGTAAAGCTGCTTCATTACCAGGTAAAGCTGCTTCATTACCAGGTAAAGCTGCTTCATTACCAGGTAAAGCTGCTTCATTACCAGGTAAAGCTGCTTCATTACCAGGTAAAGCTGTTTCATTACCAGGTAAAGCTGCTTCATTACCAGGTAAAGCTGTTTCATTACCAGGTAAAGCTGTTTCATTACCAGGTAAAGCTGCTTCATTACCAGGTATCAAATCAAATCAAATCAAATTTATTTATATAGCCCTTCGTACATCAGCTGAAATCTCAAAGTGCTGTACAGAAACCCAGCCTAAAACCCCAAACAGCAAGCAACGCATGTGAAAGAAGCACGGTGGCTGGGAAAAACTCCCTAGGAAAAACTCCTGAGAAAGGCCAAAAACCTAGGAAGAAACCTAGAGAGGTAAAGCTGCTTCATTACCAGGTAAAGCTGTTTCATTACCAGGTAAAGCTGTTTCATTACCAGGTAAAGCTGCTTCATTACCAGGTAAAGCTGCTTCATTACCAGGTAAAGCTGCTTCATTACCAGGTAAAGCTGCTTCATTACCAGGTAAAGCTGCTTTATTACCAGGTAAAGCTGCTTCATACTCATTACCAGGTAAAGCTGCTTCATTACCAGGTAAAGCTGTTTCATTACCAGGTAAAGCTGCTTCATTACCAGGTAAAGCTGCTTCATTACCAGGTAAAGCTGCTTCATTACCAGGTAAAGCTGCTTCATTATAAGGTAAAGCTGTTTCATTACCAGGTAAAGCTGTTTCATTACCAGGTAAAGCTGTTTCATTACCAGGTAAAGCTGCTTCATTACCAGGTAAAGCTGCTTCATTACCAGGTAAAGCTGCTTCATTACCAGGTAAAGCTGTTTCATTACCAGGTAAAGCTGTTTCATTACCAGGTAAAGCTGCTTCATTACCAGGTAAAGCTGCTTCATTACCAGGTAAAGCTGCTTCATTACCAGGTAAAGCTGCTTCATTACCAGGTAAAGCTGCTTCATTACCAGGTAAAGCTGCTTTATTACCAGGTAAAGCTGCTTCATACTCATTACCCGGTAAAGCTGCTTCATTACCAGGTAAAGCTGCTTCATTACCAGGTAAAGCTGCTTTATTACCAGGTAAAGCTGCTTCATACTCATTACCAGGTAAAGCTGCTTCATTACCAGGTAAAGCTGCTTCATTACCAGGTAAAGCTGCTTCATTACCAGGTAAAGCTGTTTCATTACCAGGTAAAGCTGCTTCATTACCAGGTAAAGCTGCTTCATTACCAGGTAAAGCTGCTTCATTACCAGGTAAAGCTGCTTCATTACCAGGTAAAGCTGCTTCATTACCAGGTAAAGCTGTTTCAGTGGTTCTCAGTACACGTCACCAGAGAACTTTCAGGGACTAAACAAATCAATTAATACATATTTACATACACGTGTTTGTGTATGGAGCCATATGTTTGGGTGTGGCACCGTTTGGCACCGTGTGTTTGTGTATGGCACCGTATGGCACCGTATGTTTGTGTATGGCACCGTATGGCACCGTGTGTTTGTGTATGGCACCGTGTGTTTGTGTATGGCACCGTGTGTTTGTGTATGGCACCGTATGTTTGTGTATGGCACCGTATGGCACCGTATGTTTGTGTATGGCACCGTGTGTTTGTGTATGGCACCGTGTGTTTGTGTATGGCACCGTATGGCACCGTATGTTTGTGTATGGCACCGTGTGTTTGTGTATGGCACTGTGTGTTTGTGTATGGCACCGTATGTTTGTGTATGGCACCGTGTGTTTGTGTATGGCACCGTGTGTTTGTGTATGGCACCGTATGGCACCGTATGTTTGTGTATGGCACCGTGTGTTTGTGAATGGCACCGTGTGTTTGTGTATGGTACCGTGTGTTTGTGTATGGTAATGTATGGCACTGTTTGTTTGTGTATGGCACTGTGTGTTTGTGTATGGCACCGTGTGTTTGTGTATGGTACCATGTGTTTGTGTATGGTACCATGTGTTTGTGTATGGCACCGTATGTTTGTGTATGGCACCGTATGTTTGTGTATGGCACCGCGTGTTTGTGTATGGCACCGCGTGTTTGTGTATGGCACCGTATGTTTGTGTATGGCACCGTGTGTTTGTGTATGGTACCGTATGGCACCGTGTGTTTGTGTATGGCACTGTATGGTACCGTGTGTTTGTGTATGGCACCGTATGTTTGTGTGTGGAGCCATATGTTTGTGTATGGCACCGTGTGTTTTGTGTATGGCACCGTGTGTTTGTGTTTTGTATGTACCGTATCAGTGTTGTTTACCATCATCCTTTGTCCCACTGGTTTTGTGCTGTTCGGGTTTATTGGTTTTATGTGAATGTATAATTAGATAATGTGAACGTATGGGAGGACTCGACTCTTAATTAGTTCTCCTGTAGCCTTGAGATCTCTGGAAAGGTCCCAGCCTTAATAATATCAGCTGTGTTATGATGCCCTGCTGAGGATGGACAGTTCTTCATGTCAGCTGTGTTATGATGCCCTGCTGAGGATGGACAGTTCTTCATATCAGCTGTGTTATGATGCCCTGCTGAGGATGGACAGTTCTTCATATCAGCTGTGTTATGATGCCCTGCTGAGGATGGACAGTTCTTCATATCAGCTGTGTTATGATGCCCTGCTGAGGATGGACAGTTCTTCATATCAGCTGTGTTATGATGCCCTGCTGAGGATGGACAGTTCTTCATATCAGCTGTGTTATGATGCCCTGCTGAGGATGGACAGTTCTTCATATCAGCTGTGTTATGATGCCCTGCTGAGGATGGACAGTTCTTCATGTCAGCTGTGTTATGATGCCCTGCTGAGGATGGACAGTTCTTCATGTCAGCTGTGTTATGATGCCCTGCTGAGGATGGACAGTTCTTCATATCAGCTGTGTTATGATGCCCTGCTGAGGATGGACAGTTCTTCATATCAGCTGTGTTATGATGTCCTGCTGAGGATGGACAGTTCTTCATATCAGCTGTGTTATGATGCCCTGCTGAGGATGGACAGTTCTTCATATCAGCTGTGTTATGATGCCCTGCTGAGGATGGACAGTTCTTCATATCAGCTGTGTTATGATGCCCTGCTGAGGATGGACAGTTCTTCATATCAGCTGTGTTATGATGCCCTGCTGAGGATGGACAGTTCTTCATATCAGCTGTGTTATGATGCCCTGCTACAAGCCATATGGGCCCTGGTTAAAGGTAGTGCTCTATGTAGGGAATAGGGCACAACGAGCCATATGGGCCCTGGTTAAAGGTAGTGCACTATGTAGGGAATAGGGCACAACAAGCCATATGGGCCCTGGTTAAAGGTAGTGCACTATGTAGGTAATAGGGCACAACGAGCCATATGGGCCCTGGTTAAAGGTAGTGCACTATGTAGGGAATAGGGCGCAACGAGCCATATGGGCCCTGGTTAAAGGTAGTGCTCTATGTAGGGAATAGGGTACAACGAGCCATATGGGCCCTGGTTAAAGGTAGTGCACTATGTAGGGAATAGGGCACAACAAGCCATATGGGCCCTGGTTAAAGGTAGTGCACTATGTAGGGAATAGGGCACAACGAGCCATATGGGCCCTGGTTAAAGGTAGTGCACTATGTAGGGAATAGGGCACAACAAGCCATATGGGCCCTGGTTAAAGGTAGTGCACTATGTAGGGAATAGGGCACAACGAGCCATATGGGCCCTGGTTAAAGGTAGTGCACTATGTAGGGAATAGGGTACAACGAGCCATATGGGCCCTGGTTAAAGGTAGTGCACTATGTAGGGAATAGGGCACAACGAGCCATATGGGCCCTGGTTAAAGGTAGTGCACTATGTAGGGAATAGGGCACAACGAGCCATATGGGCCCTGGTTAAAGGTAGTGCACTATGTAGGGAATAGGGCACAACGAGTCATATGGGCCCTGGTTAAAGGTAGTGAATAGGGTACAACGAGCCATATGGGCCCTGGTTAAAGGTAGGGAATAGGGTCCGAGAGAGAGAGCCTTTTGTTCTCCTGGATACACCCCCTCTCTATCACAACGCTGCATCCCAAACAGCACCCTCATCCCTAGATAACGGAACTACTTTTCACCAGATCCCTGTGGGTTGTCCCTATGGGGCCCTGGTCTAAAAGTAGTGCACTACACAGGGAATAGGGTGCCATTTGGGGACGCCAGCCTATCTGCTGTAATAACACGGATTACAGCAGTACAAAGAGGGACTGGTATCAGAGTCCCCCCCCACGGGAGTCCAAGGCCCCTGGAACTGCCTATCAGGAGATGACAGAGGTGGTTATGGGTAAACGACGGGCTGAAGGGTTTGATCAAGGGGAAAGGAGAATAGCGCGAATGACAGACGATTTGTTTAAAAAAATAAAATAAAATGAAACTAGGAATCTTGTGAAATGTGCTTCAGCGTTATCGCGCTGATAGGAGAGCGAGGGGGAAGAGACAAAGGGAGACTTTCTAAAAAAAAATTCCACTGTTCTCTAAGGGATTTAGGATAAATTAGCAGTCGTCTGTTCAGCAGCAGTGGACTCTATGTCTTGTGTCCCAAACGGCTCCCTTTATTCCCCCTTTATAGGGCACTACTTCCCATAGGGAATAGTTTGGGACACTGACTTCCCATTTAACAGATGTTATTGGTCCATATTTAACAGATGTTATTGGTCCATATTTAACAGATGTTATTGGTCCATATTTAACAGATGTTATTGGTCCATATTTAACAGATGTTATTGGTCCATATTTAACAGATGTTATTGGTCCGTATTTAACAGATGTTATTGGTCCATATTTAACAGATGTTATTGGTCCATATTTAACAGATGTTATTGGTCCATATTTAACAGATGTTATTGGTCCATATTTAACAGATGTTATTGGTCCATATTTAACAGATGTTATTGGTCCATATTTAACAGATGTTATTGGTCCATATTTAACAGATGTTATTGGTCCATATTTAACAGATGTTATTGGTCCATATTTAACAGATGTTATTGGTCCATATTTAACAGATGTTATTGGTCCATATTTAACAGATGTTATTGGTCCATATTTAACAGATGTGATTGGTCCATATTTAACAGATGTGATTGGTCCATATTTAACAAATGTGATTGGTCCATATTTAACAGATGTGATTGGTCTATATTTAACAGATGTTATTGGTCCATACACATATTTATCATATCTACCATCTCTACCATGTAATGTAGAGGCTGTTATCATGTAGCTAGACTGTTATCATGTAGCTAGACTGTTATCATGTAGCTAGACTGTTACCATGTAGCTAGACTGTTATCATGTAGCTAGGCTGTTATCATGTAGCTAGACTGTTATCATGTAGCTAGACTGTTACCATGTAGCTAGACTGTTATCATGTAGCTAGACTGTTATCATGTAGCTAGACAGTTATCATGTAGCTAGACTGTTACCTACTGCAGATCCATCTCTACCATGTAATCTAGAGGCTGTTATCATGTAGCTAGACTGTTATCATGTAGCTAGACTGTTATCATGTAGCTAGACTGTTATCATGTAGCTAGACTGTTACCTACTGCAGATCCATCTCTACCATGTAATGTAGAGGCTGTTATCATGTAGCTAGACTGTTATCATGTAGCTAGACTGTTATCATGTAGCTAGACTGTTATCATGTAGCTAGACAGTTACCACTGCAGATCCATCTCTACCATGTAATGTAGAGGCTGTTATCATGTAGCTAGACTGTTATCATGTAGCTAGACTGTTACCCACTGCAGATCCATCTCTACCATGAAACTGGCATTTCATAGCCAATACAGACAGACCTCAGCCTCCTAGCCAACACAGACAGACCTCGGCCTCCTAGCCAATACAGACAGACCTCAGCCTCCTAGCCAATACAGACCGACCTCGGCCTCCTAGCCGATACAGACAGACCTCGGCCTCCTAGCCAATACAGACAGACCTCGGCCTCCTAGCCAATACAGACAGACCTCGGCCTCCTAGCCAATACAGACAGACCTCAGCCTCCTAGCCGATACAGACAGATCTCAGCCTCCTAGCCGATACAGACAGACCTCAGCCTCCTAGCCAATACAGACAGATCTCGGCCTCCTAGCCAATACAGACAGATCTCGGCCTCCTAGCCAATACAGACAGACCTCGGCCTCCTAGCCGATACAGACAGACCTCAGCCTCCTAGCCGATACAGACAGACCTCAGCCTCCTAGCCAATACAGACAGACCTCAGCCTCCTAGCCAATACAGACAGACCTCAGCCTCCTAGCCGATACAGACAGACCTCGGCCTCCTAGCCAATACAGACAGACCTCGGCCTCCTAGCCAATACAGACAGACCTCGGCCTCCTAGCCAATACAGACAGACCTCAGCCTCCTAGCCAATACAGACAGACCTCGGCCTCCTAGCCAATACAGACAGATCTCGGCCTCCTAGCCAATGCAGACAGATCTCGGCCTCCTAGCCAATACAGACAGACCTCTGCCTCCTAGCCAATACAAACAGATCTCGGCCTCCTAGCCGATACAGACAGATCTCAGCCTCCTAGCCGATACAGACAGACCTCAGCCTCCTAGCCAACACAGACAGACCTCGGCCTCCTAGCCAATACAGACAGACCTCAGCCTCCTAGCCAATACAGACCGACCTCGGCCTCCTAGCCGATACAGACAGACCTCGGCCTCCTAGCCAATACAGACAGACCTCGGCCTCCTAGCCAATACAGACAGACCTCGGCCTCCTAGCCAATACAGACAGACCTCAGCCTCCTAGCCGATACAGACAGATCTCAGCCTCCTAGCCGATACAGACAGACCTCAGCCTCCTAGCCAATACAGACAGATCTCGGCCTCCTAGCCATACAGACAGATCTCGGCCTCCTAGCCAATACAGACAGACCTCGGCCTCCTAGCCGATACAGACAGACCTCAGCCTCCTAGCCGATACAGACAGACCTCAGCCTCCTAGCCAATACAGACAGACCTCAGCCTCCTAGCCAATACAGACAGACCTCAGCCTCCTAGCCGATACAGACAGACCTCGGCCTCCTAGCCAATACAGACAGACCTCGGCCTCCTAGCCAATACAGACAGACCTCGGCCTCCTAGCCAATACAGACAGACCTCAGCCTCCTAGCCAATACAGACAGACCTCGGCCTCCTAGCCAATACAGACAGATCTCGGCCTCCTAGCCAATGCAGACAGATCTCGGCCTCCTAGCCAATACAGACAGACCTCTGCCTCCTAGCCAATACAAACAGATCTCGGCCTCCTAGCCGATACAGACAGATCTCAGCCTCCTAGCCGATACAGACAGATCTCAGCCTCCTAGCCAATACAGACAGACCTCGGCCTCCTAGCCAATACAGACAGACCTCGGCCTCCTAGCCGATACAGACAGACCTCGGCCTCCTAGCCGATACAGACAGATCTCGGCCTCCTAGCCGATACAGACAGATCTCGGCCTCCTAGCCAATACTCCTAGCCAATACAGACAGACCTCAGCCTCCTAGCCGATACAGACAGATCTCAGCCTCCTAGCCAATACAGACAGATCTCAGCCTCCTAGCCAATACAGACAGACCTCGGCCTCCTAGCCAATACAGACAGACCTCAGCCTCCTAGCCGATACAGACAGACCTCAGCCTCCTAGCCGATACAGACAGATCTCAGCCTCCTAGCCAATACAGACAGATCTCGGCCTCCTAGCCAATACAGACAGATCTCGGCCTCCTAGCCAATACAGACAGATCTCGGCCTCCTAGCCAATACAGACAGACCTCGGCCTCCTAGCCAATACAGACAGACCTCGGTCTGCTAAGGGTAGACAGCAGGTCAGACAGACACCCACTAGACAGGCTGGTCTCTCTGGTCCCCCTGATCTCTCTGGTCCCCCTGGTCCCCCTGATCTCTCTGGTCCCCCTGATCTCTCTGGTCCCCCTGATCTCTCTGGTCCCCCTGATCTCTCTGGTCCCCCTGATCTCTCTGGTCCCCCTGATCTCTCTGGTCCCCCTGGTCTCTCTGGTCCCTCTGGTCCCTCTGATCCCCCTGATCTCTCTGGTCCCCCTGATCTCTCTGGTCCCCCTGATCTCTCTGGTCCCCCTGATCTCTCTGGTCCCTCTGATCTCTCTGGTCCCCCTGGTCCCCCTGGTCCCCCTGGTCCCTCTGGTCCCCCTGATCTCTCTGGTCCCCCTGATCTCTCTGGTCCCCCTGGTCTCTCTGGTCTCTCTGGTCCCCCTGGTCTCTCTGGTCCCCCTGGTCTCTCTGGTCCCCCTGATCTCTCTGGTCCCCCTGATCTCTCTGGTCCCCCTGGTCTCTCTGGTCCCCCTGGTCTCTCTGGTCCCCCTGATCTCTCTCGTCCCCCTGATCTCTCTGGTCCCCCTGATCTCTCTGGTCCCCCTGATCTCTCTGGTCCCCCTGATCTCTCTGATCCCCCTGGTCTCTCTGGTCCCCCTGGTCCCCCTGATCTCTCTGGTCCCCCTGGTCCCCCTGGTCCCTCTGGTCCCCCTGGTCCCCCTGGTCCCCCCTGGTCCCTCTGGTCCCCCTGGTCCCTCTGGTCCCCCTGATCCCCCTGGTCCCCCTGGTCCCCCTGGTCCCTCTGGTCCCCCTGATCTCTCTGGTCCCCCTGATCTCTCTGGTCCCCCTGATCTCTCTGGTCCCCCTGATCTCTCTGGTCCCCCTGGTCTCTCTGGTCCTCCTGGTCTCTCTGATCCCCCTGGTCTCTCTGATCCCCCTGGTCTCTCTGATCCCCCTGGTCTCTCTGATCCCCCTGGTCTCTCTGGTCTCTCTGGTCCCCCTGGTCTCTCTGGTCCCCCTGGTCTCTCTGGTCCCCCTGATCTCTCTGGTCCCCCTGATCTCTCTGGTCCCCCTGGTCTCTCTCGTCCCCCTGGTCTCTCTCGTCCCCCTGGTCTCTCTCGTCCCCCTGGTCTCTCTGGTCCCCCTGATATCTCTGGTCCCCCTGATCTCTCTGGTCCCCCTGATCTCTCTGGTCCCCCTGGTCCCCCTGGTCTCTCTGGTCCCCCTGGTCTCTCTGGTCCCCCTGGTCTCTCTGATCTCTCTGGTCCCCCTGGTCTCTCTCGTCCCCCTGGTCTCTCTGGTCCCCCTGGTCTCTCTGGTCCCCCTGGTCTCTCTGGTCCCCCTGATCTCTCTGGTCCCCCTGATCTCTCTGGTCCCCCTGATCTCTCTGATCCCCCTGGTCTCTCTGGTCCCCCTTGTCTCTCTTGTCCCCCTGGTCTCTCTGGTCCCCCTGGTCTCTCTGGTCCCCCTGGTCTCTCTGGTCCCCCTGGTCTCTCTGGTCCCCCTGATCCCTCTGATTCCCCTGATCCCTCTGATCCCCCTGATCTCTCTGGTCCCCCTGATCTCTTATCCCCCTGATCTCTCTGATCCCCCTGGTCTCTCTGGTCCCCCTGATCTCTCTGGTCCCCCTGATCTCTCTTCTCCCTGTTCTCTATTGTTTGGGTATTTATGTGCTAGAGAAGAGCGTTAGCGCAAAAGACAGATACAGTCATTTCTGATCAGTACCTCAGCCTTTATTTAAGACCTGAACCCCTTTTCAGAGTCACATTCAATTATCCATTCCAGGACTCAGCCATGGGCCCTTCTTACTGACAGGTGTGGATGCTTCGCGTGATGTATTGTTGTCTCTACCTGTCACGTCCTGACCATAGTAAGATGTTATTTTCTATGGTAGAATAGGTCAGGGCGTGACGGGGTGTTTTTCTATGTTTTGTATTTCTATGTTGGGGGTTTTGTTTGGGATGATCTCCAATTCGAGGCCGCTGGTCCTCGTTGTCTCTAATTGGAGGTCATACTTAAGTAGTTGTTTTTTCCACCTGGGGATTTGTGAGAGATTATTTTTGAGTGGTGTTTGTTTCACCTCTGCAACACGGTTTGTTGTTTTGTTTATTCAGTTTATTTATGTATTTGCATAGTTTCACAGAGTAAATAAAATGTGGAACGACAAACACGCTGCACTTTGGTCCTCTTCTCCTTTCGACAACCGTGACTCTACCTTCTCGCCCTTTGTGCTGTTGTCTGTGGCCAATAACGTTTAGTACCATGTGTTGTGCTCTTGTCTGTGGCCAATAATGTTTAGTACCATGTTTTGTGCTGTTGTCTGTGGCCAATAATGTTTAGTACCATGTTTTGTGCTCTTGTCTGTGGCCAATAATGTTTAGTACCATGTGTTGTGCTGTTGCCTGTGGCCAATAACGTTTAGTACCATGTGTTGTGCTGTTGTCTGTGGCCAATAATGTTTAGTACCATGTGTTGTGCTGTTGCCTGTGGCCAATAATGTTTAGTACCATGTGTTGTGCTGTTGTCTGTGGCCAATAATGTTTAGTACCATGTTTTGTGCTGTTGTCTGTGGCCAATAATGTTTAGTACCATGTTTTGTGCTGTTGCCTGTGGCCAATAATGTTTAGTACCATGTTTTGTGCTGTTGTCTGTGGCCAATAATGTTTAGTACCATGTGTTGTGCTGTTGCCTGTGGCCAATAATGTTTAGTACAATGTTTTGTGCTGTTGTCTGTGGCCAATAATGTTTAGTACCATGTTTTGTGCTGTTGTCTGTGGCCAATAATGTTTAGTACCATGTGTTGTGCTGTTGCCTGTGGCCAATAATGTTTAGTACCATGTTTTGTGCTGTTGTCTGTGGCCAATAATGTTTAGTACCATGTTTTGTGCTGTTGTCTGTGGCCAATAATGTTTAGTACCATGTGTTGTGCTGTTGCCTGTGGCCAATAATGTTTAGTACCATGTTTTGTGCTGTTGTCTGTGGCCAATAATGTTTCTACCATGTTTTGTGCTGCTACAATGTTGTTGTCATGTTGTGCTGCTGCCTTGCTATGTTGTTGTCTTAGGTCTCTCTTTATGTAGTGTCTCTCTTGTCGTGATGTGTGTTTTGTCGTCCTATATTTTAATTAAACAATTTTTATTTTTAATCCCAGTCCCCCCCCTGTCCCCCCCCGTCCCCGCAGGAGGCCTTTTGCCTTCTGGTAGGCCGTCATTGTAAATAACAATTTGTTCCCGACTTGCCTAGTTGAATAAAGGTTAAATAAAAATAAATGAAATCCACTGTAGCTGAGTCTCAAAAGACACCCTATTCTCTATACGGTCCAATAGGTTTGGACCAGGGCCCGTAAGGTACCATCTGGCATAACGGTTCTTCCAATAATTCAGTTAGCCCGAATTAACGGTGACAGTCAGGATGACGATGTATATGATTTCTATGACGGTTGTGTGTTCTCAGGGCTGAGAAGGAGGAGAGATTAGTAAACAGTTAATATCCAGGTGGCCTTTTAAACGTTGTTAATGAACAGCTCAGTGTTCCAACAGCCTGACAACATGGCCGCCATGGCGAGACATGAAGTGGCTGCAGCTTAGTTTTTTTTATTTTTTTTATTTTAGACAGATATAAAACCGATTTAACCGCGGAATAGTCAACCTTCAAGAAAATGGACGGATTTAACAACTTGTCACTTCATGCTTTTATAATCCGTTATGGTCTAAGGGTTTGTGTCTGTTTGTTAACGCTAAGATGGGATTTCTCCCAAGTAGCATCTAAATGTCTTCAAAATGTTGGATTGTGTTTGGAAATGTCACGCCTTGTTTGGTGGTTTAGTAGAGGTGTAGACCTTGTTAGATGGTTTAGTAGAGGTGTAGACCTTGTTAGATGGTTTAGTAGAGGTGTAGACCTTGTTAGATGGTTTAGTAGAGGTGTAGACCTTGTTAGATGGGTTAGTAGAGGTGTAGACCTTGTTAGATGGTTTAGTAGAGGTGTAGACCTTGTTAGATGGGTTAGTAGAGGTGTAGACCTTGTTAGATGGTCTAGTAGAGGTGTAGACCTTGTTAGATGGTCTAGTAGAGGTGTAGACCTTGTTAGATGGTCTAGTAGAGGTGTAGACCTTGTTAGATGGTCTAGTAGAGGTGTAGACCTTGTTAGATGGTCTAGTAGAGGTGTAGACCTTGTTAGATGGTTTAGTAGAGGTGTAGACCTTGTTTGGTGGTTTAGTAGAGGTGTAGACCTTGTTAGATGGTTTAGTAGAGGTGTAGACCTTGTTAGATGGTTTAGTAGAGGTGTAGACCTTGTTAGATGGTTTAGTAGAGGTGTAGACCTTGTTAGATGGGTTAGTAGAGGTGTAGACCTTGTTAGATGGTCTAGTAGAGGTGTAGACCTTGTTAGATGGTTTAGTAGAGGTGTAGACCTTGTTAGATGGGTTAGTAGAGGTGTAGACCTTGTTAGATGGTCTAGTAGAGGTGTAGACCTTGTTAGATGGTTTAGTAGAGGTGTAGACCTTGTTAGATGGTTTAGTAGAGGTGTAGACCTTGTTAGATGGGTTAGTAGAGGTAGAAGACCTTGTTAGATGGTTTAGTAGAGGTAGAAGACCTTGTTAGATGGTTTAGTAGAGGTGTAGACCTTGTTAGATGGTTTAGTAGAGGTAGAAGACCTCGTTAGATGGTTTAGTAGAGGACCTTGTTAGATGGTTTAGTAGAGGTAGAAGACCTCGTTAGATGGTTTAGTAGAGGTGTAGACCTTGTCATATGGTTTAGTAGAGGTGTAGACCTTGTTAGATGGTTTAGTAGAGGTGTAGACCTTGTTAGATGGTTTAGTAGAGGTGTAGACCTTGTTTGGTGGTTTAGTAGAGGTAGAAGACCTTGTTAGATGGTTTAGTAGAGGTGTAGACCTTGTTAGATGGTTTAGTAGAGGTGTAGACCTTGTTAGATGGTTTAGTAGAGGTGTAGACCTTGTTAGATGGGTTAGTAGAGGTGTAGACCTTGTTAGATGGTCTAGTAGAGGTGTAGACCTTGTTAGATGGTTTAGTAGAGGTGTAGACCTTGTTAGATGGTTTAGTAGAGGTGTAGACCTTGTTTGGTGGTTTAGTAGAGATAGAAGACCTTGTTAGATGGTCTAGTAGAGGTGTAGACCTTGTTAGATGGTCTAGTAGAGGTGTAGACCTTGTTAGATGGTCTAGTAGAGGTGTAGACCTTGTTAGATGGTCTAGTAGAGGTGTAGACCTTGTTAGATGGTCTAGTAGAGGTGTAGACCTTGTTAGATGGTCTAGTAGAGGTGTAGACCTTGTTAGATGGTTTAGTAGAGGTGTAGACCTTGTTTGGTGGTTTAGTAGAGGTGTAGACCTTGTTAGATGGTTTAGTAGAGGTGTAGACCTTGTTAGATGGTTTAGTAGAGGACCTTGTTAGATGGTTTAGTAGAGGACCTTGTTAGATGGTTTAGTAGAGGTGTAGACCTTGTTAGATGGTTTAGTAGAGGTGTAGACCTTGTTTGGTGGTTTAGTAGAGGTGGAAGACCTTGTTAGATGGTTTAGTAGAGGTGTAGACCTTGTTAGGTGGGTTAGTAGAGGTGTAGACCTTGTTAGATGGTTTAGTAGAGGTGTAGACCTTGTTAGGTGGGTTAGTAGAGGTGTAGACCTTGTTAGATGGTTTAGTAGAGGTGTAGACCTTGTTAGGTGGGTTAGTAGAGGTGTAGACCTTGTTAGATGGTTTAGTAAAGGTGTAGACCTTGTTAGATGGTTTAGTAGAGGTGTAGACCTTGTTAGATGGTCTAGTAGAGGTAGAAGACCTTGTTAGATGGTTTAGTAGAGGTGTAGACCTTGTTAGATGGTTTAGTAGAGGTAGAATACCTTGTTAGATGGTCTAGTAGAGGTGTAGAATACCTTGTTAGATGGTCTAGTAGAGGTGTAGACCTTGTTAGATGGTCTAGTAGAGGTGTAGACCTTGTTAGATGGTCTAGTAGAGGTGTAGACCTTGTTAGATGGTCTAGTAGAGGTGTAGACCTTGTTAGATGGTTTAGTAGAGGTGTAGACCTTGTTAGATGGTTTAGTAGAGGTGTAGACCTTGTTAGATGGTTTAGTAGAGGTGTAGACCTTGTTAGATGGTTTAGTAGAGGTGTAGACCTTGTTTGGTGGTTTAGTAGAGGTGGAAGACCTTGTTAGATGGTTGTTTCCTGTAGGGATTCAGTGCCTGTAGTCTCTGGTGCCATTTAAAGTCCTGATAATGTTATGTCCATTTATGTTACGCTAAAAGATTTACCAAGTGTTGTACCAGTCTAAATGTCTTCAAAATGTTGTTTCCTGTTTGGGAATGTCACTCTAGTTGCCTGCTTCCTGTAGGGTTTCAGTGCCTGTAGTCTCTGGTGCCATTTAGACTCCTGATAAACCTCAATCATCTTTGTTCAATGATGCTCTCAGCGTCATGCTGCGGTAATGTGATTATAATGTCTTTATGGTGACTGTCATTTTAGAAGGCTGGGCTCTGAACTGTTGTCAAAGACATTGGTCATGGTAGAATGAGGATGGGTATAATGGGCGGATGGATGCTGAGTTTAATCTCACACATTAACAATTTGCTCTCTCTCTCCTGCACCTTCTCAGCTGTGTTACTGAGCTCTCTCTGTCTCTCTCTCTCTCTCTCTGTCTCTCTCTGTCTCTGTCTCTCTCTGTCTCTCTCTCTCTGTCTCTGTCTCTGTCTCTGTCTCTCTCTGTCTCTGTCTCTCTCTGTCTCTCTCTCTGTCTGTCTCTCTCTGTCTCTGTCTCTCTCCCTCTGTCTCTCTCTCTCTCTCTCCCTCTGTCTCTCTGTCTCTCTGTCTGTCTCTGTCTGTCTCTCTCTGTCTCTCTCTGTCTCTCTCTGTCTCTCTGTCTGTCTCTCTCTGTCTCTCTCTCTCTCTGTCTCTCTCTCTCTCTCTCTCTCTCTCTCTCTCTGTCTCTCTCTCTGTCTCTCTCTGTCTCTCTCTCTCTCTCTCTCTCTGCCTCTCTCTCTCCCCCCTTCATCTGTACCCTCTCAGCCATGTTACAAATGTCAATTTAAGGGGCTTTATTGGCTTGAGAAACGTATGTTTATATTTCCAAAGCAAATGGACCTTTATTGGAACACAATCTCTCTCTCTCTCCTTCAACCTCTCAGCCATGTGACAGATCTCTCTCTCTTCTCCTTCAACCTCTCAGCCATGTGGCAGATCTCTCTTTCTACTCCTTCAAACTCTCAGCCATGTTACAGATCTCTCTCTCTCTCCTTCAACCTCTCAGCCATGTGGCAGATCTCTCTCTCTCTCTCCTTCAACCTCTCAGCCATGTGGCAGATCTCTCTCTCTTCTCCTTCAACCTCTCAGCCATGTGGCAGATCTCTCTCTCCTTCTGCCTCTCGGGCGTGTTACAGAACTCTGTATTTTGATGTCAAATTAAATTGTATTTGTCACATGCGCCGAATACAACAGGTGTAGTAGACCTTACAGTGAAATGCTGAATACAACAGGTGTAGTAGACCTCACAGTGAAATGCTGAATACAACAGGTGTAGTAGACCTTACAGTGAAATGCTGAATACAACAGGTGTAGTAGACCTTACAGTGAAATGCTGAATACAGCAGGTGTAGTAGACCTCACAGTGAAATGCTGAATACAACAGGTGTAGTAGACCTTACAGTGAAATGCTGAATACAACAGGTGTAGTAGACCTCACAGTGAAATGCTGAATACAACAGGTGTAGTAGACCTCACAGTGAAATGCTGAATAAAACAGGTGTAGTAGACCTCACAGTGAAATGCTGAATACAACAGGTGTAGTAGACCTCACAGTGAAATGCTGAATACAACAGGTGTAGTAGACCTCACAGTGAAATGCTGAGTACAACAGGTGTAGTAGACCTCACAGTGAAATGCTGAATACAACAGGTGTAGTAGACCTCACAGTGAAATGCTGAATACAACAGGTGTAGTAGACCTCACAGTGAAATGCTGAATACAACAGGTGTAGTAGACCTCACAGTGAAATGCTGAATACAACAGGTGTAGTAGACCTTACAGTGAAATGCTGAATACAACAGGTGTAGTAGACCTCACAGTGAAATGCTGAATACAACAGGTGTAGTAGACCTCACAGTGAAATGCTGAATACAACAGGTGTAGTAGACCTCACAGTGAAATGCTGAATACAACAGGTGTAGTAGACCTTACAGTGAAATGCTGAATACAACAGGTGTAGTAGACCTTACAGTGAAATGCTGAATACAACAGGTGTAGTAGACCTCACAGTGAAATGCTGAATACAACAGGTGTAGTAGACCTCACAGTGAAATGCTGAAGCCCTTAACCAACAATGCAGTTTTATGAAAATACCCCCCAAAAAGTACGAGATAAAAATAACAAATAATTAGAGAGCAGCAGTAAAATAACAATAGCGAAGCTATATACAGGGTATTACGGTACAGAGTCAATGTGGAGGCTATATACAGGGTATTACGGTACAGAGTCAATGTGGAGGCTATATACAGGGGGTACCGGTACAGAGTCAATGTGGAGGCTATATACAGGGGGTACCGGTACAGAGTCAATGTGGAGGCTATATACAGGGGGGTACCGGTACAGAGTCAATGTGGAGGCTATATACAGGGGGTACCGGCACAGAGTCAATGTGGAGGCTATATACAGGGGGTACCGGCACAGAGTCAATGTGGAGGCTATATACAGGGGGTACCGGTACAGAGTCAATGTGGAGGCTATATACAGGGGGTTACGGTACAGAGTCAATGTGGAGGCTATATACAGGGGGTACCGGCACAGAGTCAATGTGGAGGCTATATACAGGGGGTACCGGCACAGAGTCAATGTGGAGGCTATATACAGGGGGTTACGGTACAGAGTCAATGTGCGGGGGCACCGGTGTCGAGGTAATTGAGGTAGTATGTACATGTAGGTAGAGTTATTACAGTGACTGTGCATAGATAATAACAGAGAGTGGCAGCAGCGTAAAAGAGGAGGCGGGGGGGGGGGGACGACAATGCAAATAGTCTGGGTAGCCATTTGATTAGCTGTTCAGGAGTCTTATGGCTTGGGGTAGAAGCTGTTTAGAAGCCTCTTGGACCTAGACTTGGTGCTCCGGGTACCGCTTGCCGTGCGGTAGCAGAGAGAACAGTCTATGACTAGGGTGGCTGGAATCTTTGACAATTTTTAGGGCCTTCCTCTGACTCCGCCTGGTATAGAGGTCCTGGATGGCAGGAAGCTTGGCCCCAGTGGTGTACTGGGCCGTTCGCACTACCCTCTGTAGTGCCTTGCGGTCGGAGGCCCGAGCAGTTACCATACCAGGTGGTGATGCAACCGGTCAGGATGCTCTCGATGGTGCAGCTGTAAAACCTTTTGAGGATCTGAGGACCCATGCCAAATCTTTTCAGTCTCCTGAGGGGGAATAGGTTTTGTCGTGCCCTCTTCACGACTGTCTTGGTGTGTTTTGGATCATTGTAGTTTGTTGGTGATGTGGACACCAAGGAACTTGAAGCTCTCAACCTGCTCCACTGCAGCCCCGTCGATGAGAATGGGGGCGTGCTCGGTCCTCCTCTTCCTGTCGTCCACAATCACTTTCTAGATGTCTTTTCTATTTCCTCAATGAATTCTGATTTCAAGTCGAGTTGTTGTGATCAGAACTTTCTCCTGATTTAATCAGGAATTCAGCCGTTGTTGCTGTTTAACAGCTGGACTGGAGGATGTTACAGCCAGCTAGACTGGAGGATGTTACAGCCAGCTAGACTGGAGGATGTTACAGCCAGCTAGACTGGAGGATGTTACAGCCAGCTAGACTGGAGGATGTTACAGCCAGCTAGACTGGAGGATGTTACAGCCAGCTAGACTGGAGGATGTTAAAACCAGCTAGACTGGAGGATGTTACAGCCAGCTAGACTGGAGGATGTTACAGCCAGCTAGACTGGAGGATGTTACAGCCAGCTAGACTGGAGGATGTTACAGCCAGCTAGACTGGAGGATGTTAAAACCAGCTAGACTGGAGGATGTTACAGCCAGCTAGACTGGAGGATGTTACAACCAGCTAGACTGGAGGACGTTACAGCCAGCTAGACTGGAGGACGTTACAGCCAGCTAGGCTGGAGGACGTTACAGCCAGCTAGACTGGAGGACGTTACAGCCAGCTAGACTGGAGGACGTTACAGCCAGCTAGACTGGAGGACGTTACAGCCAGCTAGACTGGAGGACGTTACAGCCAGCTAGACTGGAGGACGTTACAGCCAGCTAGACTGGAGGCCGTTACAGCCAGCTAGACTGGAGGCCGTTACAGCCAGCTGGACTGGAGGATGTTACAGCCAGCTGGACTGGAGGATGTTACAGCCAGCTGGACTGGAGGATGTTACAGCCAGCTAGACTGGAGGATGTTACAGCCAGCTAGACTGGAGGATGTTACAGCCAGCTAGACTGGAGGATGTTACAGCCAGCTAGACTGGAGGATGTTACAGCCAGCTAGACTGGAGGATGTTACAGCCAGCTAGACTGGAGGATGTTACAGCCAGCTAGACTGGAGGATGTTACAGCCAGCTAGACTGGAGGATGTTAAAACCAGCTAGACTGGAGGCTGTTACAGCCAGCTAGACTGGAGGATGTTACAGCCAGCTAGACTGGAGGATGTTACAGCCAGCTAGACTGGAGGATGTTACAGCCAGCTAGACTGGAGGATGTTACAGCCAGCTAGACTGGAGGATGTTACAACCAGCTAGACTGGAGGATGTTACAGCCAGCTAGACTGGAGGATGTTACAACCAGCTAGACTGGAGGATGTTACAGCCAGCTAGACTGGAGGACGTTACAGCCAGCTAGACTGGAGGATGTTACAGCCAGCTAGACTGGAGGATGTTACAGCCAGCTAGACTGGAGGATAGACTGGAGGACGTTACAGCCAGCTAGACTGGAGGACGCTACAGCCAGCTAGACTGGTTATAATCATTACATAGTAAGACATTAATTTATGACAGCTGGTTATAATCATGACATAGGAATACATTAATTTATGACAGCTGGTTATAATCATGACATAGCAAGACATTAATTTATAACAACTTAATTATAATCATGACATAGCAAGACATTAATTTATGACAGCTGGTTATAATCATGACATAGCAAGACATTAATTTATAACAACTTAATTATAATCATGACATAGCAAGACATTAATTTATGACAACTTAGTTATCATGACATAGCAAGACATTAATTTATGGCAGCTGGTTATAATCATGACATAGCAAGACATTCATTTATGACAGCCGGTTATAATCATGACATAGCAATACATTAATTTATGTCAGCCGGTCAGCTGGTTATAATCATGACATAGCAATACATTAATTTATGACAGCTGCTTATAATCATGACATAGCAAGACATTAATTTATGACAGCTGGTTATAATCATGACATAGCAAGACATTAATTCATGACATCTGGTTATAATCATGACATAGCAAGACATTAATTTCTTATATTCCCGTCATGTCTTCTGGACATTTCATCTTTGTTTTCAACAAGAATACATGTCTTTTTTATCAAATGAATGTAATTATGGACTCAGATATCAGCGTGTCTTCAGAGTGCTGCTAATGTCCTCCACACTGCTAATGTCCTCCACACTGCTAATGTCCTCCACACTGCTAATGTCCTCCACACTGCTAATGTCCTCCACACTGCTAATGTCCTCCACACTGTCTCTCGTTGTCTGTTTTATATGGCTGTGAACCAAACACTATCGTGGCACATAAAGAAGCCCAAAAACAAACAACTCTCTCCATGTACCTTTCCCTGGTTAGCCAGAGATAGGCCTCTGCCAGTCCCATACCTGCCAGACCCATAGATTTAACTAGAACACTATAGTGTGTCCCACCTTTAGGAAATAGGATTCTATTTGAAAAAAAGCACTTAGCAAGTATAGTGGTGTAGTTTATTCTATGGATCTGACTGGTGTGGACTGGCAGCCTGTTATCATGTATCTCTAAGGCCAGCTCTATAGTGGGTATATCTCTCTCCCCCCTTTCTCTCTCTCTCCCCCTCCCTCCCTTTCTCTCTCTCTCTCCCCCCTTTCTCTCTCTCTCCCCCTCCCTCCCTCCCTGGTGTGGACTGGCAGCCTGTTATCATGTATCTCTAAGGCCAGCTCTATAGTGGGTATATCTCTCTCTCTCTCCCCCCTCCCTCCCTTTCTCTCTCTCTCCCCCTCCCTCCCTTTCTCTCTCTCTCTCCCCCTCCCTCCCTTTCTCTCTCTCTCTCTCTCTCTCTCTCTCTCTCTCCCCTCCCTCCCTCCCTTTCTCTCTCTCTCTCTCCCCCCTCCCTCCCTCCCTCCCTCCCTCCCTCCCTCCCTCCCTCCCTCCCTTTCACTCTCTCTCCCCCGTTCTCTCTCTCTCTCCCCCTCCCTCCCTTTCTCTCTCTCTCCCCCTCCCTCCCTTTCTCTCTCTCCCCCCTCCCTCCCTTTCGCTCTCTCTCCTCCCTTTCTCTCTCTCTCTCCCCCTCCCTCCCTCTCTCTATCTTCCCCTCTCAGCCTTGAGATAATATCCCGTTCTGCTACTTCATCTGAAAATATTTAACCACTACAGTAACTAATTAGCATAGACAATTACAGCAGCAGCTCACCCAACCAGCTCCTCTCCTCTCCCCTCCTCGCCCCTCCCCTCCCCTCTCCGCTCTACCTGTCTGATAAACACTAAGCACTAATCCTCTCTCTTTCTCTCTCTCTCTCTCTCTGGGGGTCTGTCTCTCTCTCTCTCTCTCTCTCTCTCTCTCTCTCTCTCTCTCTCTCTCTCTCTCTCTCTCTCTCTCTCTCTCTCTCTGTCTCTGTCTCTGTCTCTCTCTCTCTCTGTGTCTCTCTGTGTCTCTCTGTGTCTCTCTTGTCTGTCTTTCTCTGGATGTCTGTCTCTCTCTCTCTCTCTCTCTCTCTGGGTGTCTCTCTCTGGGTGTCTCTCTTGTCTCTCTCTGTCTCTCATCTCTCTCTCTCATCTCCATGCATTTAAATGATTCAGTTAAGTGGGATTTGTTTCCCCTGATACAGATGAAGTTCAAAGTTCTTTGATTGGGGCTCTACTGCAGAGGAATATATGCATTATACACTGGTGTAATGTACTTAAGGAAAAATACTTGAAAGTACTACTTAAATAGTTTTTTTGGAGTATCTGTACTTTATTTACTATTTATATTTTGGACAAATTTTACTTCACTACATTCCTAAAGACAATAATGTACTTTTTACTCCGTACATTTTCCCCTGACACCCAAAAGTACTCGTTCCATTTTTAATGTTTAGCAGGACAAGAAAATGGTTCAATTCACACACTTATCAAGAGAACATCCCTGGTCATCCCTACTGCCTCTGATCTGGAGGACTCACTAAACAGAGAACATCCCTGGTCATCCCTACTGCCTCTGATCTGGAGGACTCACTAAACAGAGAACATCCCTGGTCATCCCTACTGCCTCTGATCTGGAGGACTCACTAAACAGAGAACATCCCTGGTCATCCCTACTGCCTCTGATCTGTCAGACTCACTAAACAGAGAACATCCCTGGTCATCCCTACTGCCTCTGATCTGGAGGACTCACTAAACAGAGAACATCCCTGGTCATCCCTACTGCCTCTGATCTGGAGGACTCACTAAACAGAGAACATCCCTGGTCATCCCTACTGCCTCTGATCTGGAGGACTCACTAAACAGAGAACATCCCTGGTCATCCCTACTGCCTCTGATCTGGAGGACTCACTAAACAGAGAACATCCCTGGTCATCCCTACTGCCTCTGATCTGTCAGACTCACTAAACAGAGAACATCCCTGGTCATCCCTACTGCCTCTGATCTGGAGGACTCACTAAACAGAGAACATCCCTGGTCATCCCTACTGCCTCTGATCTGGAGGACTCACTAAACAGAGAACATCCCTGGTCATCCCTACTGTCTCTGATCTGGAGGACTCACTAAACAGAGAACATCCCTGGTCGTCCCTACTGCCTCTGATCTGGAGGACTCACTAAACAGAGAACATCCCTGGTCGTCTCTACTGCCTCTGATCTGGAGGACTCACTAAACAGAGAACAACCCTGGTCCTCCCTACTGCCTCTGATCTGGAGGACTCACTAAACAGAGAACATCCCTGGTCATCCCTACTGCCTCTGATCTGGAGGACTCACTAAACAGAGAACATCCCTGGTCATCCCTACTGCCTCTGATCTGGAGGACTCACTAAACAGAGAACATCCCTGGTCCTCCCTACTGCCTCTGATCTGGAGGACTCACTAAACAGAGAACATCCCTGGTCATCCCTACTGCCTCTGATCTGGAGGACTCACTAAACACGTGGTTTGTTTGTAAATTATGTCTTAGTGTTGGAGTCTCTATCCGTAAATAAAACATTTAAATATAAAAAGGTGCCGTCTGATTTGCTTAATATATTTACTATATAGGGAATAGGGTTCTATAGGGCCCTGGTCTAAAGTAGTGCACTATATAGGGAATAGGGTTCTATAGGGCCCTGGTCTAAAGTAGTGCACTATATAGGGAATAGGGTTCTATAGGGCCCTGGTCTAAAGTAGTGCACTATATAGGGAATAGGGTTCTATAGGGCCCTGGTCTAAAGTAGTGCACTATATAGGGAATAGGGTTCTATAGGGCCCTGGTCTAAAGTAGTGCACTACATAGGGAATAGGGTTCTATAGGGCCCTGGTCTAAAGTAGTGTACTATATAGGGAATAGGGTTCTATAGGGCCCTGGTCTAAAGTAGTGCACTATATAGGGAATAGGGTTCTATAGGGCCCTGGTCTAAAGTAGTGCACTATATAGGGAATAGGGTTCCATAGGGCCCTGGTCTAAAGTAGTGCACTATATAGGGAATAGGGTCCCATAGGGCCCTGGTCTAAAGTAGTGCACTATATAGGGAATAGGGTTCTATAGGGCCCTGGTCTAAAGTAGTGCACTATATAGGGAATAGGGTTCTATAGGGCCCTGGTCTAAAGTAGTGCACTATATAGGGAATAGGGTTATATAGGGCCCTGGTCTATAGTAGTGCACTATATAGGGAATAGGGGTCTATAGGGCCCTGGTCTAAAGTAGTGCACTATATAGGGAATAGGGTTCTATAGGGCCCTGGTCTATAGTAGTGCACTATATAGGGAATAG
Source organism: Salmo trutta (assembly GCF_901001165.1). Taxonomy (NCBI): domain Eukaryota; kingdom Metazoa; phylum Chordata; class Actinopteri; order Salmoniformes; family Salmonidae; genus Salmo; species Salmo trutta. Next base: position 57,745 of record NW_021822747.1, read on the forward strand.
GGTTCTATAGGGCCCTGGTCTAAAGTAGTGCACTATATAGGGAATAGGGTTCTATAGGGCCCTGGTCTAAAGTAGTGCACTATATAGGGAATAGGGTTCTATAGGGCCCTGGTCTAAAGTAGTGCACTATATAGGGAATAGGGTTCTATAGGGCCCTGGTCTAAAGTAGTGCACTATATAGGGAATATGGTTCTATAGGGCCCTGGTCTAAAGTAGTACACTATATAGGGAATAGGGTTCTATAGGGCCCTGGTCTAAAGTAGTGCACTATATAGGGAATAGGGTTCTATAGGGCCCTGGTCTAAAGTAGTGTACTATATAGGGAATAGGGTTCTATAGGGCTCTGGTCTAAAGTAGTGCACTATATAGGGAATAGGGTTCTATAGGGCCCTGGTCTAAAGTAGTGCACTATATAGGGAATAGGGTTCTATAGGGCCCTGGTCTAAAGTAGTGCACTATATAGGGAATAGGGTTCTATAGGGCCCTGGTCTAAAGTAGTGCACTATATAGGGAATAGGGTTCTATAGGGCCCTGGTCTAAAGTAGTGCACTATATAGGGAATAGGGTTCCATAGGGCCCTGGTCTAAAGTAGTGCACTATATAGGGAATAGGGTCCCATAGGGCCCTGGTCTAAAGTAGTGCACTATATAGGGAATAGGGTTCTATAGGGCCCTGGTCTAAAGTAGTGCACTATATAGGGAATAGGGTTCTATAGGGCCCTGGTCTAAAGTAGTGCACTATATAGGGAATAGGGTTCTATAGGGCCCTGGTCTAAAGTAGTGCACTATATAGGGAATAGGGTTCTATAGGGCCCTGGTCTAAAGTAGTGCACTATATAGGGAATAGGGTTCTATAGGGCCCTGGTCTAAAGTAGTGCACTATATAGGGAATATGGTTCTATAGGGCCCTGGTCTAAAGTAGTACACTATATAGGGAATAGGGTTCTATAGGGCCCTGGTCTAAAGTAGTGCACTATATAGGGAATAGGGTTCTATAGGGCCCTGGTCTAAAGTAGTGTACTATATAGGGAATAGGGTTCTATAGGGCTCTGGTCTAAAGTAGTGCACTATATAGGGAATAGGGTTCTATAGGGCCCTGGTCTAAAGTAGTGCACTATATAGGGAATAGGGTTCTATAGGGCCCTGGTCTAAAGTAGTGCACTATATAGGGAATAGGGTTCTATAGGGCCCTGGTCTAAAGTAGTGCACTATATAGGGAATAGGGTTCTATAGGGCCCTGGTCTAAAGTAGTGCACTATATAGGGAATAGGGTTCCATAGGGCCCTGGTCTAAAGTAGTGCACTATATAGGGAATAGGGTTCTATAGGGCCCTGGTCTAAAGTAGTGCACTATATAGGGAATAGGGTTCTATAGGGCCCTGGTCTAAAGTAGTGCACTATATAGGGAATAGGGTTCTATAGGGCCCTGGTCTAAAGTAGTGCACTAAATAGGGAATAGGGTTCTATAGGGCCCTGGTCTAAAGTAGTGTACTATATAGGGAATAGGGTTCTATAGGGCCCTGGTCTAAAGTAGTGCACTATATAGGGAATAGGGTTCTATAGTGCCCTAGTCTAAAGTAGTGCACTATATAGGGAATAGGGCCTGGTCTAAAGTAGTGCACTATATAGGGAATAGGGTTCTATAGGGCCCTGGTCTAAAGTAGTGCACTATATAGGGAATAGGGTTCTATAGTGCCCTGGTCTAAAGTAGTGCACTATATAGGGAATAGGGTTCTATAGGGCTCTGGTCTAAAGTAGTGCACTATATAGGGAATAGGGTTCTATAGGGCCCTGGTCTAAAGTAGTGCACTATATAGGGAATAGGGTTCTATAGGGCCCTGGTCTAAAGTAGTGCACTATATAGGGAATAGGGTTCTATAGGGCCCTGGTCTAAAGTAGTGCACTACATAGGGAATAGGGTTCTATAGGGCCCTGGTCTAAAGTAGTGCACTATATAGGGAATAGGGTTCAATAGTGCCCTGGTCTAAAGTAGTGCACTATATAGGGAATAGGGCTCTGGTCTAAAGTAGTGCACTATATAGGGAATAGGGTTCTATAGGGTCCTGGTCTAAAGTAGTACACTATATAGGGAATAGGGTTCTATAGGGTCCTGGTCTAAAGTAGTACACTATATAGGGAATAGGGTTCTATAGGGCCCTGGTCTATAGTAGTGCACTATATAGGGAATAGGGTTCTATAGGGCTCTGGTCTAAAGTAGTGCACTATATAGGGAATAGGGTTCTATAGGGCCCTGGTCTAAAGTAGTGCACTATATAGGGAATAGGGTTCTATAGGGCCCTGGTCTATAGTAGTGCACTATATAGGGAATAGGGTTCTATAGGGCCCTGGTCTAAAGTAGTGCCCTATATAGGGAATAGGGTTCTATAGGGCCCTGGTCTAAAGTAGTGCACTATATAGGGAATAGGGTTCTATAGGGCCTTGGTCTAAAGTAGTGCACTATATAGGGAATAGGGTTCTATAGGGCCCTGGTCTAAAGTAGTGCACTATATAGGGAATAGGGTTCTATAGTGCCCTGGTCTAAAGTAGTGCACTATATAGGGAATAGGGTTCTATAGGGCCCTGGTCTAAAGTAGTGCACTATATAGGGAATAGGGTTCTATAGGGCCCTGGTCTAAAGTAGTGCACTATATAGGGAATAGGGTTCCATAGGGCCCTGGTCTAAAGTAGTGCACTATATAGGGAATAGGGTTCTATAGGGCCCTGGTCTAAAGTAGTGCACTATATAGGGAATAGGGTTCTATTGGGCCCTGGTCTAAAGTAGTGCACTATATATAGTGAATATGGTTCTATAGGGCCCTGGTCTAAAGTAGTGCACTATATAGGGAATAGGGTTCTATAGGGCCCTGGTCTAAAGTAGTGTACTATATATAGGGAATAGGGTTCTATAGGGCCCTGGTCTATAGTAGTGTACTATATATAGGGAATAGGGTTCTATAGGGCCCTGGTCTATAGTAGTGTACTATATATAGTGAATATGGTTCTATAGGGCTCTGGTCTAAAGTAGTGCACTATATAGGGAATAGGGTGTTTTTTGGGGAGGCAGACTAAGTGTTCAGTCTCTTCCTGTTCCAGCTGCTGCAGGGGAAGTCCATCCCCAAGTTTGGAACGTTGGATCTGATCGAAACAGGAAGCGGCAATGGTGAGGGGCGTGGCTACAGCGGAGACTGTGACGACGAGGATGGGTGTGGCGGATCAGGGGGTGGAGAGGTCAAGAGGAAGGTCATGACGGCCTCTAAACGTAAGTCTCCTCTGACCTTCCACTACTACAGGTTTCAGCCTCGTTCATTCACTTGTCTGTTTACGGCAACCCTCTGTCTCTCTCTGTTTCCTCCCTCACGTCCTCTGTCTCTCTCTGTTTCCTCCCTCACGTCCTCTGTCTCTCTCTCTGTTTCCTCCCTCACGTCCTCTGTCTCTCTCTGTTTCCTTCCTCACGTCCTCTGTCTGTCTGTCTCTCTCTGTAACAGCTAATCTCAGGTCAGATTACAGAAGACAACTTGACAGATAGATATCTCAGCTGTCTCAGCTGATCTCAGGTCAGATTACAGAAGACCGTTATAACAGCGTAGCTCTTGTAGCTGTGGAACGATCATCAGAGACGATTTGAAGGCTGAATGTGATTTAACGAGGATCGCTGATGCAGTGCAGAAGAAGAACGTCCCCTTGTAAATATCAGCCCCTTCCCAGCAGTCCGTGCGGCAATAATCTCTTTCTCTCTCAGGGAGTCTCCGGTATGTCAACATCCGTCCGTCGCTACAATCACACGCTTTGTCGCGCTTTGTCAACCTCCGTCCCAAACGGTATCCTATCCTACGTAGTGCCCTACTTCGACCAGGGGCCCGTTGGGGACACAGCCTCTGTCACACTAAACAGACCAGGCTGGTGGCCTTCCTTCCTCTCTATCTGTCCTGGTGTATATCTATCTGCCCTGGTGTATATCTATCTGTCATGGTGTATATCTATCTGTCATGGTGTATATCTATCTGCCCTGGTGTATATCTATCTGCCCTGGTGTATATCTATCTGTCCTGGTGTATATCTATCTGCCCTGGTTCACTGTATATCTATCTGCCCTGGTTCACTGTATATCTATCTGCCCTGGTGTATATCTATCTGTCCTGGTTCACTGTATATCTGTCTGTCCTGGTGTATATCTATCTGCCCTGGTGTATATCTATCTGTCCTGGTTCACTGTATATCTGTCTGTCCTGGTTCACTGTATATCTATCTGTCCTGGTGTATATCTATCTGTCCTGGTTCACTGTATATCTATCTGCCCTGGTGTATATATATCTGCCCTGGTGTATATCTATCTGTCCTGGTGTATATCTATCTGTCCTGGTTCACTGTATATCTATCTGTCCTGGTTCACTGTATATCTGTCTGTCCTGGTTCACTGTATATCTATCTGTCCTGGTGTATATCTATCTGTCCTGGTTCACTGTATATCTATCTGTCCTGGTTCACTGTATATCTATCTGCCCTGGTTCACTGTATATCTATCTGTCCTGGTGTATATCTATCTGTCCTGGTGTATATCTATCTGCCAGTGTGTATATCTATCTGTCCTGGTGTAAATCTATCTGTCCTGGTTCACTGTATATCTATCTGCAGTGTGTATATCTATCTGTCCTGGTGTATATCTATCTGTCCTGGTTCACTGTATATCTATCTGCCAGTGTGTATATCTATCTGCCCTGGTTCACTGTATATCTATCTGCAGTGTGTATATCTATCTGCCCTGGTTCACTGTATATCTATCTGTCCTGGTGTATATCTATCTGCCAGTGTGAATATCTATCTGTCCTGGTTCACTGTATATCTATCTGGTTCACTGTATATCTATCTGCCCTGGTTCACTGTATATCTATCTGCCCTGGTGTATATCTATCTGTCCTGGTTCACTGTATATCTATCTGGTTCACTGTATATCTATCTGTCCTGGTGTATATCTATCTGTCCTGGTTCACTGTATATCTATCTGCAGTGTGTATATCTATCTGTCCTGGTGCATATCTATCTGTCCTGGTTCACTGTATATCTCTCTGCCCTGGTTCACTGTATATCTATCTGCAGTGTGTATATCTATCTGTCCTGGTTCACTCTATCTGCCAGTGAGTGTGATGTCTGTCTGTGTGACAGACAGTAGCTTCAATCACCCCCCCCCCCCCATTCTGATCCCAAACCAATAAGACCCACTGCAGTGTATTCAATCTAACTGTGCTGTGGGGAAAATATGTTACTGTGACAGAAACATGGAAGTGTTAAGGGTTCCTATTGGTTAGGCTTTGTTTCCTGGTTCCTATTGGTTAGGCCATGTTTCCTGGTTCCTATTGGTTAGGCCGTGTTTCCTGGTTTCAATTGGTTAGGCCGTGTTTCCTGGTTCCTATTGGTTAGGCCGTGTTTCCTGGTTCCTATTGGTTAGGCCGTGTTTCCTGGTTCCTATTGGTTAGGCCGTGTTTCCTGGTTCCTATTGGTTAGGCCGTGTTTCCTGGTTCCTATTGGTTAGGCCGTGTTTCCTGGTTCCTATTGGTTAGGCCGTGTTTCCTGGTTCCTATTGGTTCGGCCGTGTTTCCTGGTTCCTATTGGTTCGGCCGTGTTTCCTGGTTCCTATTGGTTCGGCCGTGTTTCCTGGTTCCTATTAGTTAGGCCATGTTTCCTGGTTCCTATTGGTTAGGACGTGTTTCCTGGTTCCTATTGGTTAGGCCATGTTTCTTGGTGAAAATCCTGATTCGATCTCAAAGCATCATAATCACATATAGAAATATTCCTTTTGTGTTTTTCTCTTCTTTCTTCCTTAATCCTCCCAATCATGTCCTGATGCTCTCAGATCAGAGTTAATAGGATGAGATTACCATAGATTATAGATCACGTTGTTGGGGAAAGATTAAGATATGGTTTTAACACACGTCCTAAGGGAATCGGATCTTATCAGCCCTCCTCTGAATCTGAAACAGGGTTTAACAGGATTATGTTTTGGTACAATACAAGGATATCTGCCCAGTGATTGTTGTGGTGATAGGATCATTACCTCTGTGTCGGTTGAAATTGCGAGTCCTCTTTTTGGTGCTGTGGTTGAGGAGGCAGTTTTATCCCTTAACGTTGAAGGGATTTAACTGTTTTATGCGGAAATACATTTACATTTTACATTTTAGTCATTTAGCAGACGCTCTTATCCAGAGCGATTTACAGTAGTGAATGCATACATTTCATTTCATGCATTATTTTTTATTTTATTTTTTATTTTTTTATTTTTTTGTACTGACCCCCCGTGGGAATCGAACCCACAACCCTGGCGTTGCAAACACCATGCTCTACCAACTGAACCACAGGGAAGGCCAAATACTGCGGTGATTGGTCAAATTTGCAAGCCCCCGCATAATATGAAGGGAATTTTGCAATACAAAAATCCTAGAGGCACTGCCTATTCCCTATATAGGGTCCATAGGGTCCTGGTTAAATGTAGTGCACTACGTAGGGAATAGGGGGCAATTTGGGACGCATCCTCTGTCAGTTTTGCACAGAAACTGATGTTCCATACGTTCTGTGTTGTGATGGGAAGCCATACGTTCTGTGTTGTGATGGGAAGCCATACGTTCTGTGTTGTGATGGGGAAGCCATACGTTCTGTGTTGTGATGGCAGGCCATACGTTCTGTGTTGTGATGGGAAGCCATACGTTCTGTGTTGTGATGGCAGGCCATACGTTCTGTGTTGTGATGGGAAGCCATACGTTCTGTGTTGTGATGGGAAGCCATACGTTCTGTGTTGTGATGGCAGGCCATACGTTCTGTGTTGTGATGGGAAGCCATACGTTCTGTGTTGTGATGGCAGGCCATACGTTCTGTGTTGTGATGGGAAGCCATACGTTCTGTGTTGTGATGGCAGGCCATACGTTCTGTGTTGTGATGGGAAGCCATACGTTCTGTGTTGTGATGGGAAGCCATACGTTCTGTGTTGTGATGGGAAGCCATACGTTCTGTGTTGTGATGGCAAGCCATACGTTCTGTGTTGTGATGGCAGGCCATACGTTCTGTGTTGTGATGGCAGGCCATACGTTCTGTGTTGTGATGGCAAGCCATACGTTCCGTGTTGTGATGGGAAGCCATACGTTCTGTGTTGTGATGGGAAGCCATACGTTCTGTGTTGTGATGGGAAGCCATACGTTCTGTGTTGTGATGGGGAAGCCATATGTTCTGTGTTGTGATGGGAAGCCATATGTTCTGTGTTGTGATGGGAAGCCATACGTTCTGTGTTGTGATGGGTGTTGTGATGGGAAGCCATACGTTCTATGTTGTGATGGGGAAGCCATACGTTCTGTGTTGTGATGGGAAACCATATGTTCTGTGTTGTGATGGGAAGCCATACGTTCTGTGTTGTGATGGGAAGCCATACGTTCTGTGTTGTGATGGGAAGCCATACGTTCTGTGTTGTGATGGGAGGCCATACGTTCTGTGTTGTGATGGTAGGCCATACGTTCTGTGTTGTGATGGGAAGCCATACGTTCTGTGTTGTGATGGGAAGCCATACATTCTGTGATGTGATGGGAAGCCATACGTTCTGTGTTGTGATGGGAAGCCATACGTTCTGTGTTGTGATGGGAAGCCATACGTTCTGTGTTGTGATGGGAAGCCATACGTTCTGTGTTGTGATGGGAAGCCATACGTTCTGTGTTGTGATGGGAAGCCATACGTTCTGTGTTGTGATGGTAGGCCATACGTTCTGTGTTGTGATGGCAGGCCATACGTTCTGTGTTGTGATGGGAAGCCATACGTTCTGTGTTGTGATGGGGAAGCCATACATTCTGTGTTGTGATGGGGAAGCCATACGTTCTGTGTTGTGATGGGAAGCCATACGTTCTGTGTTGTGATGGGAAGCCATACGTTCTGTGTTGTGATGGGAAGCCATACGTTCTGTGTTGTGATGGGAAGCCATACGTTCTGTGTTGTGATGGGAAGCCATACGTTCTGTGTTGTGATGGGAAGCCATACGTTCTGTGTTGTGATGGCAGGCCATACGTTCTGTGTTGTGATGGGAAGCCATGCAAATCATCATTAGATATTTTTCGTACCTTGGCTTGTATCTCTCATTGTCTTTTAACAGTATAATGTGATTGTGATCATTTGTCCCTCTACGACGGGTTCTAAAAGGAGTTTAGTAGCAGAGACGGGTTCTAAAAGGAGTTTAGTAGCAGAGACGGGTTCTAAAAGGAGTTTAGTAACAGACACAGAGACGGGTTCTAAAAGGAGTTTAGTAGCAGAGACAGGTTCTAAAAGGAGTTTAGTAGAAGACAGAGAGACGGGTTCCAATAGGAGTTTAGTAGCAGAGACAGAGACTGGTTCTAAAAGGAGTTTAGTAGCAGAGACGGGTTCTAAAAGGAGTTTAGTAACAGAGATGGGTTCTGAAAGGAGTTTAGAAGCAGAGACGGGTTCTAAAAGGAGTTTAGTAACAGAGATGGGTTCTAAAAGGAGTTTAGAAGCAGAGAAGGGTTCTAAAAAGAGTTTAGTAGCAGACACAGAGACGGGTTCTAAAAGGCATTTTGGCAGCAGGAAAGATACATCGATTTCCTGCGAGGAAGGAAGCAGAACGAGGAGAGGAAGTGGAGGAGAGGTGGGACCCCGTTAGCATCAAGCTCTTATTAATTAATAGTGTGTCTCTGGAGGAGGAGATTACAGGATATGATTCCCTGGGTGGCAGTCAGGAGGGCCCCAGGCTGATGAAGGATAACGGGGGAGATGTTCTTCCTGGACTCTTCTAAACTGGCTAGATTGGACCTAGTTGCTGAAAGATGTTGGACCGTAGATCTTTATATTGTAACATCACCCACAATAGAGGTAATCCTAAAGATCTCTTTATGCAGTCTACTAGAATCGAAGGTGAGGAAGATGGGGCCGACAGATATGGCAGTTCTACGTCTAGCTCCTAATAAGCAAGTCTTCGAAAGCCAAGTGAACAAACCGATCACTGACCATTTTCGAATCCCACCGTACCTTCTCCGCTGTGCAATCTGGTTTCCGAGCTGGTCACGGGTGTACCTCAGCCACGCTCAAGGTACTAAACGATATCATAACCCGCCATCGATGAAAGACAGTACTGTGCAGCCGTCTTCATCGACCTGGCCAAGGCTTTCGACTCTGTCAATCACCATATTCTTATCTGCAGACTTTCCTTCCAGTTCTCTGCTGCCAAGGACTGGAACGAATTGCAAAAATCACTAAAGTTGGAGACTTATTTCTCCCTCACTAACTTTAAGCATCACCTGTCAGAGCAGCTTACCGATCGCTGCAGCTGTACACAGCCCATCTGTAAACAGCCCATCCAACCAACTACCTACCTCATCCCCATATTTGTATTTGTTTTTCTGCTCTTTTGCACACCAGTATTTCTACTTGCACATCATCATCTGCACATATATCACTCCAGTGTAAATTGCTAAATTGTAATTACTTCGCCACGATTGGGCGATTTATTGCCTTACCTCCTTACTTCATTTGCACACACTGTATACAGATTTTCCTATTGGGTTATTGACTGTACGTTTGTTTATTCCATGTGTAACTCTGTTTTGTTTTTGTCGCACTGCTTTGCTTTATCTTGGCCAGGTCGCAGTTGTAAACGAGAACTTGTTCTCAACTGGCCTACCTGGTTAAATAAAGGACTTGTTCTCAACTAGCCTACCTGGTTAAATAAAGGACTTGTTCTCATCTGGCCTAGCTGGTTAATTAAATATAGGTGAAGTAAAAAATAATAATAATTAAACTTTGCAGTAATTCTTTGGGGTGTTATTTTTTATTAGCCCAGAATGTTTTTTATGTTATTATGTACAGCCGGAAATAACTTGTGGATATCAGAGCGGAGGTAACTCACCAGCATTCCCACCAGAAGTACAACTTTCCTGAAGTGGATTTTGTGTTCGTACCCCCCCAAGGTAATTTAACTTATCCCAGAGGCTGCTCTAAGACGCCGCCGGTAGAGAAGAGGTATTCGGAGTGGACTTCTAGTCCGAATCAGGAGGCGCACACACCATCCACTGCTTCCGAGTACATTACTCGCTAATGTTCAGTCCCTGGACAATAAAGTAGATGAGCTCAGGGCGAGGAACCCACGCAGACAGTGTGGTGAAGAAGGCACAACAGCGCCTCTTCAACCTCAGATGGCTGAAGAGAATTCAGCTTGGCCCCCTAAGATGCACCATTGAGAGCATCCTGTCATCAACCACCCGAGCCACGGGCCTGTCCACCCCGCTATCATCCAGAAGGCGAGGAAAGTACATGTGCATCAAAGCTGTGACCGAGAGACTGAAAATCCAGCTTCTGTCTCAAGGCCATCTGACTGTTCAATAGCCATCACTAGCCAGACCTTCACCCAGTACCCTGTCCTGAAGTTAGATACTGTCACTAGGCAGACCTCCACCCAGTACCCTGTCCTGAAGTTAGATACTGTTACTAGCCAGACCTTCACCCAGTACCCTGTCCTGAAGTTAGATACTGTTACTAGCCAGACCTCCACCCAGTACCCTGTCCTGAAGTTAGATACTGTTACTAGCCAGACCTCCACCCAGTACCCTGTCCTGAAGTTAGATACTGTTACTAGCCAGACCTCCACCCAGTACCCTGTCCTGAAGTTAGATACTGTTACTAGCCAGACCTCCACCCAGTACCCTGTCCTGAAGTTAGATACTGTTACTAGCCAGACCTCCACCCAGTACCCTGTCCTGAAGTTAGATACTGTTACTAGCCAGACCTCCACCCAGTACCCTGTCCTGAAGTTAGATACTGTTACTAGCCAGACCTCCACCCAGTACCCTGTCCTGAAGTTAGATACTGTTACTAGCCAGACCTCCACCCAGTACCCTGTCCTGAAGTTAGATACTGTTACTAGCCAGACCTCCACCCAGTACCCTGTCCTGAAGTTAGATACTGTTACTAGCCAGACCTCCACCCAGTACCCTGTCCTGAAGTTAGATACTGTTACTAGCCAGACCTTCACCCAGTACCCTGTCCTGAAGTTAGATACTGTTACTAGCCAGACCTCCACCCAGTACCCTGTCCTGAAGTTAGATACTGTTACTAGCCAGACCTTCACCCAGTACCCTGTCCTGAAGTTAGATACTGTTACTAGCCAGACCTCCACCCAGTACCCTGTCCTGAAGTTAGATACTGTTACTAGCCAGACCTCCACCCAGTACCCTGTCCTGAAGTTAGATACTGTTACTAGCCAGACCTCCACCCAGTACCCTGTCCTGAAGTTAGATACTGTTACTAGCCAGACCTCCACCCAGTACCCTGTCCTGAAGTTAGATACTGTTACTAGCCAGACCTCCACCCAGTACCCTGTCCTGAAGTTAGATACTGTTACTAGCCAGACCTTCACCCAGTACCCTGTCCTGAAGTTAGATACTGTTACTAGCCAGACCTTCACCTGGTTACTCAACCCTGCACCTTAGAGGCTGCTGCCCCTATATACATAGACACGGAATAACTGGTCACTTGAATAATGTTTACATACAGTATATACATATGAAATGAGTAAAGCAGTATCACTGTATTCTAGTCGTTGCTCGTCCTAATATTTATATATTTCTTAATTCCATTCTTTTACTTTTAGATTTGTGTGTGTTGTTGTGAATTGTTAGATATTACTGCACTGTTGGAGCTGGGAACACAAGCATTTAGTTAGATATTACTGCACTGTTGGAGCTGGGAACACAAGCATTTAGTTAGATATTACTGCACTGTTGGAGCTGGGAACACAAGCATTTAGTTAGATATTACTGTTGGAGCTGGGAACACAAGCATTTAGTTAGATATTACTGTTGGAGCTAGGAACACAAGCATTTAGTTAGATATTACTGCACTGTTGGAGCTGGGAACACAAGCATTTAGTTAGATATTACTGTTGGAGCTGGGAACACAAGCATTTAGTTAGATATTACTGTTGGAGCTAGGAACACAAGCATTTAGTTAGATACTACTGTTGGAGCTGGGAACACAAGCATTTAGTTAGATATTACTGTTGGAGCTAGGAACACAAGCATTTCGCTACACTCGCAATAACATCTGCTAAATATGTGTATGTGACCAATAAAATTTGGTTTGGTTTGTAGAGTGCACTACTTTTGATGGGAGCCCGTAGGGAATAGGGTGCACTACTTTTGATGGGAGCCCGTAGGGAATAGGGTGCACTACTTTTGATGGGAGCCCGTAGGGAATAGTGTGCACTACTTTTGATGGGAGCCCGTAGGGAATAGTGTGCACTACTTTTGATGGGAGCCCGTAGGGAATAGGGTGCACTACTTTTGATGGGAGCCCGTAGGGAATAGGGTGCACTACTTTTGATGGGAGCCCGTAGGGAATAGGGTGCACTACTTTTGATGGGAGCCCGTAGGGAATAGGGTGCACTACTTTTGATGGGAGCCCGTAGGGAATAGGGTGCACTACTTTGATGGGAGCCCGTAGGGAATAGGGTGCACTACTTTTGATGGGAGCCCGTAGGGAATAGGGTGCACTACTTTTGATGGGAGCCCGTAGGGAATAGGGTGCACTACTTTTGATGGGAGCCCATAGGAAATAGTGTGCACTACTTTTGATGGGAGCCCATAGGAAATAGTGTGCACTACTTTTGATGGGAGCCCATAGGAAATAGTGTGCACTACTTTTGACGGGGCCCGTAGGGAATAGGGTGCACTACTTTTGACGGGGCCCGTAGGATGCATATGCTCTGTGATGTCAGATCGGGGAGGTGAACCAGTCCTCTCAGTGTGGCAGACTGGGAGGAATCAGGGGGTAATTATCCTGAATCAGGGGGTCATTATCCTGAATCAGGGGGTCATTATCCTGAATCAGGGGGTAATTATTCCTGAATCAGGGGGTAATTATCCTGAATCAGGGGTAATTATCCTGAATCAGGGGGTAATTATCCTGAATCAGGGGGTAATTATTCCTGAATCAGGGGGTAATTATCCTGAATCAGGGGGTAATTATCCTGAATCAGGGGGTAATTATTCCTGAATCAGGGGGTAATTATTCCTGAATTAGGGGGTAATTATCCTGAATCAGGGGGTAATTATCCTGAATCAGGGGGTAATTATCCTGAATCAGGGGGTAATTATCCTGAATCAGGGGGTAATTATCCTGAATCAGGGGGTAATTATCCTGAATCAGGGGGTAATTATCCTGAATCAGGGGGTAATTATCCTGAATTATCCTGAATCAGGAGGTAATTATCCTGAATCAGGGGGTAATTATCCTGAATCAGGGGGTAATTATCCTGAATCAGGGGGTAATTATCCTGAATCAGGGGGGTAATTATCCTGAATCAGGGGGTAATTATCCTGAATCGGGGGGGGGGGGCTGTTGTTGTTGTGAAGGCTGGTCTCTATGAGCCTGGGGGGGGGGGCTGTTGTGAATGCTGGTCTCTATGGGGGGGGCTGTTGTTGTAGTGAAGGCTGGTCTCTATGAGCCTGGGGGGGGGGCTGTTGTGAATGCTGGTCTCTATGGGGGGGGCTGTTGTTGTAGTGAAGGCTGATCTCTATGGGGGGCTCTGTTGTTGTAGTGAAGGCTGGTCTCTATGAGCCTGGGGGGGGGGGGCTGTTGTTGTTGTGAAGGCTGGTCCTATGGGGGGGGGCTGTTGTTGTTGTGAAGGCTGGTCTCTATGGGGGGGGCTGTTGTTGTAGTGAAGGCTGGTCTCTATGGGGGGGGCTGTTGTTGTTGTGAAGGCTGGTCTCTATGAGCCTGGGGGGGGGGGGGGGGGGCTGTTGTTGTAGTGAAGGCTGGTCTCTATGGGGGGGGGCTGTTGTTGTTGTGAAGGCTGGTCTCTATGAGCCTGGGGGGGGGGGGGCTGTTGTTGTAGTGAAGGCTGGTCTCTATGGGGGGGGCTGTTGTTGTTGTGAAGGCTGGTCTCTATGAGCCTGGGGGGGGGGGGGGGGGGGCTGTTGTTGTAGTGAAGGCTGGTCTCTATGGGGGGGGCTGTTGTTGTTGTGAAGGCTGGTCTCTATGAGCCTGGGGGGGGGGGGGGGGGGGGGGGGGGCTGTTGTTGTAGTGAAGGCTGGTCTCTATGGGGGGGCTGTTGTTGTTGTGAAGGCTGGTCTCTATGAGCCTTGTTGTGTTAATGAACCATGAAAAGGCTCTGTCGTTCTACAAAGAGCTGTTCTGATCAGCCTGGTGTCAGAAATCCTTCAGCCCCTCCATCGGCCAAGTGGAGAGAGAGCTGGGGGAGGTCCCATTTAACATCCAAGGCTGTGTGTCCCAAATGGAACCTTATTCCCTACATAGTGCACTATTTTAGACCAAATAGCACCCTATTCCCTACATAGTGCACTACTTTAGACCAAATGGAACCCTATTCCCTACATAGTGCACTACTTTAGACCAAATGGAACCCTATTCCCTACATAGTGCACTACTTTAGACCAAATGGCACCCTATTCCCTACATAGTGCGTTACGTTTCCATAGGGAACAGGGTGCCATTTGGGAAGGCTGTAATATTGCTGTTAGCTGTATTTCTTGGCAATTGATTTCATTTTTCAATAAAGATTCATTTTGTCCGGTGGGTATTTGACGTTGGACAGCTTCTGTGAGGGCTTGTTGTAACCTTTGGCGACTTCCTGTATGATTTATGATTTCCGGTAATCGATGTCCTCTCTTGTCGTAGCAGCCCGACCCCGACCCTGTCTGACAAACTCTCCTTCAATGTAGTTTAAAGATACTGTTTGTTCCCTTCTCTCTGTCTCTCTCTCTCTCTGTCTCTCTCTCTCTCTCCCTCTCTGTCTCTGTCTCTCTCTCTCTCTCTCCCTCTCTCTCTCTGTCTCTCTCTCTCTCTCTCTCCCTCTCTGTCTCTGTCTCTCTCTCTCTCTCTCTCCCTCTCTCTCTCTGTCTCTCTCTCTCTCTCCCTGTGTAACTTCAGCCATTGACTTCTTCTTCTCCAAGGTCGTCCTTGGATGTGCATCGGTAGCGTGGGCCTTGGATGTGCATCGGTAGCGTGGGCCTTGGATGTGCATCGGTAGCGTGGGCCTTGGATGTGCATCGGTAGCGTGGGCAGACCTTAATGACTTTCTACCTCCTCCCATCATCCTCCTCTTCTCCTTTGTCTTCTGCTCTCCTTGGGTTGTGTCCCAAAATGGCACTCTCGTTCCCTACATAGTGCTAACTACAGCCCTATGGGCCCTTGTCAAAAAGTAGTACTATATATAGGGAATAGGGTGCCGTTTGGGATTGTAGTCCTTGCCTCGCCACCCAGACAGAAAATGTTAAGTCTTCTGTGAAAAGCACTGTGTTCACTCAGACGGGACCATCGCTTCACTAGCCCCGATCTGCTGAACCAGGGAATATTCACTCTGCCCAATGGGAGCTCGGGTTGGGGCCCAAATGGGAGCTAGGGTTGGGGCCCAAATGGGAGCTAGGGTTGGGGCCCAAATGGGAGCTAGGGATGGGGCCCAATGGGAGCTAGGGATGGGGCCCAATGGGAGCTAGGGTTGGGGCCCAATGGGAGCTAGGGTTGGGGCCCAATGGGAGCTAGGGTTGGGGCCCAATGGGAGCTAGGGTTGGGGCCCAATGGGAGCTAGGGTTGGGGCCCAATGGGAGCTAGGGTCGGGGCCCAAATGGGAGCTAGGGTCGGGGCCCAATGGGAGCTAGGGTCGGGGCCCAATGGGAGCTAGGGTCGGGGCCCAATGGGAGCTAGGGTCGGGGCCCAATGGGAGCTAGGGTCGGGGCCCAATGGGAGCTAGGGTCGGGGCCCAATGGGAGCTAGGGTTGGGGCCCAAATGGGCCCCTGTTCACAATACGGTATAGTGCAGCACAGGGCTCTGGTCAAAGGTAGTGCACTATATATAGGGAATAGGGTACCAATTGGGACGTATCCTAGAAGCCAGACGTTATAAAAAGCCCCGGACGTCGTTCACCTTTAACCTTAATTAGGTGTCAACAGGTGGGAGTGAACCACACAGCTAATCAAACTGCTGCTCGCTCCATCTCTCCCTTCGTTACCGCATCCCTCTCTCCATCTCCCTACATCTCCTCCATCCCTCCCTCCCTCCCTCCATCTCTCCCTTCCTCCATCAATCCCTCCATCTCTCCCTCCCTCCCTCCATCTCTTCCATCCCTCCCATCTCCCTCCATCCCTCCCTCCGTCTCTATCCCTCCATCCCTCCCCCATCTCCCTCCATCTCTCCCTTCCTCCATCAATCCCTCCATCTCCCTACATCTCCTCCATCCCTCCCTCCCTCCATCTCTCCCTTCGTCCATCAATCCCTCATCTCCTCCATCAATCCCTCCATCTCTCCCTCCCTCCCTCCCTCCCTCGATCTCTTCCATCCCTCCCATCTCCCTCCATCCCTCCCTCCGTCTCTATCCCTCCATCCCTCCCCCATCTCCCTCCATCTCTCCCTTCCTCCATCAATCCCTCCATTTCCCTACATCTCCTCCATCCCTCCCTCCCTCCATCTCTCCCTCCCTCCATCAATCCCTCCATCTCCTCCATCAATCCCTCCATCTCTCCCTCCCTCCCTCCCTCCCTCCCTCCCTCCCTCCCTCCATCTCTTCCATCCCTCCCATCTCCCTCCATCCCTCCCTCCGTCTCTCCCTCCATCCCTCCCCCATCTCCCTCCATCCTGCCCCATCTCCATCTCCTCCATCCCTCCCTCCCTCCATCCATCCCTCCCTCCATCTCCCTCTGTCTCTCTCCCTTCATCTCCCTCCATCCCTCCCTCCCCATCCATCCCTCCCTCCATTTCCCTCCCTCCCTCCCTCCATCCCTCCCTTCATCTCCCTCCATCCCTCCCCCCATCCATCCCTCCATCTCCGTCCATCCCTCCATCTATAACAGTCCAGTGGTTTAAACTGTAGATCTCCCTCTATAACAGTCCAGTGGTTTAAACTGTAGATCTCCCTCTAGAGGAACAGCCAGTGGTTTAAACTGTAGATCTCCCTCTATAACAGTCCAGTGGTTTAAACTGTAGATCTCCCTCTAGAGGAACAGCCAGTGGTTTAAACTGTAGATCTCCCACTATAACAGTCCAGTGGTTTAAACTGTAGATCTCCCTCTAGAGGAACAGCCAGTGGTTTAAACTGTAGATCTCCCTCTAGAGGAACAGCCAGTGGTTTAAACTGTAGATCTCCCTCTAGAGGAACAGCCAGTGGTTTAAACTGTAGATCTCCCTCTAGAGGAACAGCCAGTGGTTTAAACTGTAGATCTCCCTCTAGAGGAACAGCCAGTGGTTTAAACTGTAGATCTCCCTCTAGAGGAACAGCCAGTGGTTTAAACTGTAGATCTCCCTGTAGAGGAACAGCCAGTGGTTTAAACTGTAGATCTCCCTCTAGAGGTACAGCCAGTGGTTTAAACTGTAGATCTCCCTCTAGAGGACCAGCCAGTGGTTTAAACTGTAGATCTCCCTCTTGAGTAACAGCCAGTGGTTTAAACTGTAGATCGCCCTGTAGAGGAACAGCCAGTGGTTTAAACTGTAGATCTCCCTGTAGAGGAACAGCCAGTGGTTTAAACTGTATATCTCCCTCTAGAGGAACAGCCAGTGGTTTAAACTGTAGATCTCCCTCTAGAGCAACAGCCAGTGGTTTAAACGTTAGATCTCCCTCTAGAGGAACAGCCAGTTATATATCAGTCCAGTGTTTTAAACTGTAGATCTCCCTCTAGAGGAACAGCCAGTGGTTTAAACTGTAGATCTCCCTCTAGAGGAACAGCCAGTGGTTTAAACTGTAGATCTCCCTCTAGAGGAACAGCCAGTGGTTTAAACTGTAGATCTCCCTGTAGAGGAACAGCCAGTGGTTTAAACTGTAGATCTCCCTCTTGAGTAACAGCCAGTGGTTTAAACTGTAGATCTCCCTCTAGAGGAACAGCCAGTGGTTTAAACTGTAGATCTCCCTCTAGAGGAACAGCCAGTGGTTTAAACTGTAGATCTCCCTCTAGAGGAACAGCCAGTGGTTTAAACTGTAGATCTCCCTGTAGAGGAACAGCCAGTGGTTTAAACTGTAGATCTCCCTCTTGAGTAACAGCCAGTGGTTTAAACTGTAGATCTCCCTCTAGAGGAACAGTCCAGTGGTTTAAACTGTAGATCTCCCTCTAGAGGAACAGCCAGATGTATATCAGTCCAGTGGTTTAAACTGTAGATCTCCCTGTAGAGGAACAGCCAGTGGTTTAAACTGTAGATCTCCCTCGACAGGAACAGTACCGCTGGTTTAAACTGTAGATCTCCCTCTAGAGGAACAGCCAGTTTATAATACTCCAGTGGTTTAAACTGTAGATCTCCCTCTAGAGGAACAGCCAGTGGTTTAAACTGTAGATCTCCCTCTAGAGGAACAGCCAGTTATATATCAGTCCAGTGGTTTAAACTGTAGATCTCCCTCTAGAGGAACAGCCAGTGGTTTAAACTGTAGATCTCCCTCTAGAGGAACAGCCAGTGGTTTAAACTGTAGATCTCCCTGTAGAGGAACAGCCAGTGGTTTAAACTGTAGATCTCCCTCTTGAGTAACAGCCATTGGTTTAAACTGTAGATCTCCCTCTAGAGGAACAGTCCAGTGGTTTAAACTGTAGATCTCCCTCTAGAGGAACAGCCAGATGTATATCAGTCCAGTGGTTTAAACTGTAGATCTCCCTCTAGAGGAACAGTCCAGCTGGTTTAAACTGTAGATCTCCCTCTAGAGGAACAGCCAGTTTATAATACTCCAGTGGTTTAAACTGTAGATCTCCCTCTAGAGGAACAGCCAGTGGTTTAAACTGTAGATCTCCCTCTAGAGGAACAGCCAGTGGTTTAAACTGTAGATCTCCCTCTAGAGCAGTGCTTCTCAATTATTTTCTGTTACGCCCCCCCTAGGAAGAAGTAAACATTTCGCGCCCCCCCAACTCTCCGCCGCGACTGTAAATAGTATCATTTGTCTATAAAATTGTTATAAGTACACCTCTGCATAACATTATATGCTTATTAACATTAAAGAAAAATAAAAAATCAATAAATATAGATCAACTTACAACAAAGAATAAGTTTATTAACATTGTTTTTTTTAGTTTGTAACAGAAAAGACTTCAAGTGCATCAATTTGGCTGAAATTTAAAAAAAATTAAACCCTTATTTAAACTGTAAACATTTTTTGACCATTTGATACTGAAAAATTAAATATAATCAATAAATAATAATAAATTCAAATTGATCAGCAACATTAACTCAGGAGCACAATATATGAAACATTTTGACCTATAAAACAAAAATGAATAAAACAATTTGTGCTGATTTTTTTTTTTTATCAAAATGAGGAAGTCAGGATTAATGGCTACAATGAGCACGTTTTGCAGAGCACAGCTTTTCGAAGCGGGGTTTGAAGCATGATACTGCAACTCTCAGCTCCTGCTCAATGTTTAGCTGGGACCTGTACTTGGTCTTCAGTGCAGCAACAGCAGAGAAGCCAGTCTCACAAAGATAAGATGTTGCAAAAGGAAGAAGAATGGCCCTCTGCCCTAAGAGTGGATACTGCCTCTCTACACTCAGCCAGAATTCACTCAGTGTCTGTGATGTGAACCTCAGTCTGAATGTGGAGTCAGACGTCATATCAATGAACTGGTCCTCCTCTGCAGAGCTGAAACCAGTTGGAGCTGGTGCATTGAAAGGATCTCTCACCCAGTCATATTGGGAACTGTTTTCAGGGAAGTACTTTTTAAAGAATCCCATCAGTGATGAAATATGCTCCTTAATATATGGAATCACTGAGGTGGCATCATAGTCAGTAGTGTCAACAAATTCATGCAGGTTCTGGAATGAATCAGTATTTCCTTCATCAAGTCGCCTGCCCCACATTGCAAGCTTTCGAGTGAAAGAGCTGATTTTGTCTGTGACCTGAGGGAGGTGTTTATCTTTCCCTTGAAGCTGTAGATTTAGTTCATTTAGCTTTCCAAATATGTCACTCAGGTAGGCCAGTTTTGCCAGGAAGTTCTCATCACTAAATTTTTTTGTGATGTCATACTTGTGCTCCTGCTCCAAAAACATTCTTATCTGCTCTCTGAGCTCAAAAACTCGGGACAAGACTTTTCCTCGTGAACAGCCACCTTGCTTCACTGTGAAACAGCACAGCTTGATGTTCAGCTCCCATCTCCTCACAGATAGCAGAGAAGACTCTTGTTTTTAGTGGTCTGGTCTTTATACAATTGACTACACCTACAATGTCAGTCATAACCTTACTTAATTCAGAGGAAAGGTGCCTTGATGCCAGTGCTTCTCTGTGTATAACACAGTGTGTCCACTCAGCATTAGGTGAGGCCTTCTTGATGAGTGCCCAAAGTCCTTTTCTCATCCCTGCCATGGTCTGTGCACCATCACTGCAAACACCAATGCAGTTCTCCCACTTTAGCCCATTCTCAGTCAGGAAGCAGTCCAGCATTTTGAATAGCTCTTCAGCTGTGGCTCTGTCTCTGACATATTTACAAAAAAGTAGATCCTCACACAGGGACTTTGTCATGTCAAAACGTACATAAGCGATAAACAAACAGTCTTTGTTGCTGTCAGTTGCTTCATCGAACTGTAAGGCAAAACGTTTGTCTTTGAGTTTATCTACCAGCTGTTCTTTAATATCGTTAGCAATGTCATTTATACGTCTGGCGACAGTGTCATTGGACAGAGGGATAGTTTTTATTTTTGCAGCACTTGCGTCATCCAGCATGACAGAGACCATGTCTAATGCTGCAGGCAGTATCAGCTCCTCTGCTATGGAGTGGGGGTTTTGCACTGAGCAATTTGGTACGCCACCTTATATGATGCTAACAGTGCTCGCTGGTTTACTGAAGTAGCATTCACAAAGCGGGACGATTGTTGACAATATTCGGCACGTTTTCGCTGAAAAAACTCAAGTGGCTTATCAGCGTGATTGGGGTGTAATGTCTTTAAGTGACGCCTTAATTTATTTGTCTTCATGCTGTCCGCTGCCAACATTTTTAGACACAGTAAACATACCGGTCTTTCCTCGTCTCCCACCGTAGTCACAGTGAAGCCAAGCGCTACATACACTTCGTCATATTTCCTCGTCTTAGCTTTCGGGAGACTTACGTTTGTCTCATTATCTCCGTCTCTCTCCGCCTTTCTTTTCATCCCTGTTAAATATTTTTCCATGGTGTCTCTTAAGGGTTTGTTATCTGCACTTCATATCTCCTGCTCTGTGCTCTGTGCTCTTGTTCGGTTAAAAAAAAAACTACTACGGGGCAAAAAAAAGCATGTTCCCCGGGGTCACGCGCCCCCCCTGGCATCGCTCCGAGCCCCCCCAGGGGGGCGCGCCCCACTATTTGAGAAGGACTGGGCTAGAGGAACAGCCAGTGGTTTAAACTGTAGATCTCCCTCTAGAGGAACAGGTACCCCCTGTATATAGCCTCCACATTGACTCTGTACCGGTACCCCCTGTATATAGCCTCCACATTGACTCTGTACCGGTACCCCCCTGTATATAGCCTCCACATTGACTCTGTACCGGTACCCCCTGTATATAGCCTCCACATTGACTCTGTACCGGTACCCCCTGTATATAGCCTCCACATTGACTCTTTACCGGTACCCCCCTCTATATAGCCTCCACATTGACTCTGTACCGGTACCCCCTGTATATAGCCTCCACATTGACTCTGTACCGGACCCTGTTTATAGCCTCCACATTGACTCTGTACCGGCACCCCCTGTATATAGCCTCCACATTGACTCTGTACCGGTACCCCCTGTATATAGCCTCCACATTGACTCTGTACCGGTACCCCCTGTATATAGCCTCCACATTGACTCTGTACCGGTACCCCCTGTATATAGCCTCCACATTGACTCTTACCGGTACCCCCTCTATATAGCCTCCACATTGACTCTGTACCGGTACCCCCTGTATATAGCCTCCACATTGACTCTGTACCGGTACCCCTGTTTATAGCCTCCACATTGACTCTGTACCGGCACCCCCTGTATATAGCCTCCACATTGACTCTGTACCGGTACTCCCTGTTTATAGCCTCCACATTGACTCTGTACCGGTACCCCCTGTATATAGCCTCCACATTGACTCTGTACCGGTACCCCCTGTTTATAGCCTCCACATTGACTCTGTACCCCCCCTGTATATAGCCTCCACATTGACTCTGTACCGGCACCCCCTGTATATAGCCTCCACATTGACTCTGTACCGGTACCCCCTGTATATAGCCTCCACATTGACTCTGTACCGGTACCCCCTGTATATAGCCTCCACATTGACTCTGTACCGGTACCCCCTGTATATAGCCTCCACATTGACTCTGTACCCCCCCTGTATATAGCCTCCACATTGACTCTGTACCGTAATACCCTGTATATAGCCTCCACATTGACTCTGTACCGGTACCCCCTGTATATAGCCTCCAATTGACTCTGTACCGGTACCCCCTGTATATAGCCTCCACATTGACTCTGTACCGGTACCCCCTGTATATAGCCTCCACATTGACTCTTTACCGGTACCCCCCTCTATATAGCCTCCACATTGACTCTGTACCGGTACCCCCTGTATATAGCCTCCACATTGACTCTGTACCGGTACCCCCTGTTTATAGCCTCCACATTGACTCTGTACCGGCACCCCCTGTATATAGCCTCCACATTGACTCTGTACCGGTACTCCCTGTTTATAGCCTCCACATTGACTCTGTACCGGTACCCCCTGTATATAGCCTCCACATTGACTCTGTACCGGTACCCCCTGTTTATAGCCTCCACATTGACTCTGTACCGGCACCCCCTGTATATAGCCTCCACATTGACTCTGTACCGGCACCCCCTGTATATAGCCTCCACATTGACTCTGTACCGGTACCCCCTGTATATAGCCTCCACATTGACTCTGTACCGGTACCCCCTGTATATAGCCTCCACATTGACTCTGTACCGGTACCCCCTGTATATAGCCTCCACATTGACTCTGTACCGGTACCCCCTGTATATAGCCTCCACATTGACTCTGTACCGGTACCCCCTGTATATAGCCTCCACATTGACTCTGTACCGGTACCCCCCTGTATATAGCCTCCACATTGACTCTGTACCGTAACACCCTGTATATAGCCTCCACATTGACTCTGTACCGGTACCCCCTGTATATAGCCTCCACATTGACTCTGTACCGGTACCCCCCCTGTATATAGCCTCCACATTGACTCTGTACCGGTACCCCCTGTATATAGCCTCCACATTGACTCTGTCCCGGTACCCCCTGTATATAGCCTCCACATTGACTCTGTACCGGTACCCCCTGTATATAGCCTCCACATTGACTCTGTACCGTAATACCCTGTATATAGCCTCCACATTGACTCTGTACCGGTACCCCCTGTATATAGCCTCCACATTGACTCTGTACCGGTACCCCCTGTATATAGCCTCCACATTAACTCTGTACCGGTACCCCCTGTTTATAGCCTCCACATTGACTCTGTACCGGTACCCCCTGTATATAGCCTCCACATTGACTCTGTACCGGTACCCCCTGTATATAGCCTCCACATTGACTCTGTACCGGTACCCCCCTGTATATAGCCTCCACATTGACTCTGTACCGGTACCCCCCTGTATATAGCCTCCACATTGACTCTGTACCGGTACCCCCTGTATATAGCCTCCACATTGACTCTGTACCCCCCCTGTATATAGCCTCCACATTGACTCTGTACCGGTACCCCCTGTATATAGCCTCCACATTGACTCTGTACCGGTACCCCCTGTATATAGCCTCCACATTGACTCTGTACCGGTACCCCCTGTATATAGCCTCCACATTGACTCTGTACCGGTACCCCCTGTATATAGCCTCCACATTGACTCTGTCCCGGTACCCCCCTGTTTATAGTCTCACTATTGTTATTTTACTGCTGCTCTTTAATTATTTGTTACTTTTATTTATTGTATTTTTCAAGGTATTTTTCTTAACTGCATTGTTGGTTAAGGGCTTGTAAGTAAGCATTTCACTGTCAGGTCTACACCTGTTGTATTCGGCTCATGTGACAAATGCAATTTATTTTGTATTTAGTGTTTGAGACTTATCTAAAAGCCCTCTGTTTTTTTTCCCACCTAGTTTACAGCTTTAAAGCAGCGAGATCTCCTCCCTCTTTCCTGACAATCTCCTCTGAGAGTAATTATGGGTATAATCATAGGTCCTGGCACATTGTGTTGCAGCTCTCTGTTGCGTTCAGCAGACTAATTCGGCTTCATTTGTTTGCGGTTACATAATCCTGAAGAATCACACCCCTCACTGAACCAGAACTGATTGTCTTGCTATGTGGTGAACGTTGATGCAGACGTTATACTGCAGCCTACCCTGAGTATACTACACATTATACTGTTTATACCCTGAGTATACTTCACATTATACTGTAGTCTACCCTGAATATACTACACATTATACTGTTAATACCCTGAGTATACCACAGATTATACTGTTTATACCCTGAGTATACTACACATTATACTGTTGATACCCTGAGTATACCACACATTATACTGTTAATACCCTGAGTATACCACACATTATACTGTTATACCCTGAGTATACCACACATTATACTGTTAATACCCTGAGTATACCACACATTATACTGTTAATACCCTGAGTATACTACACATTATACTGTTAATACCCTGAGTATACTACACATTATACTGTTAATACCCTGAGTATACCACACATTATACTGTTTATACCCTGAGTATACCACACATTATACTGTTAATACCCTGAGTATACCACACATTATACTGTTAATACCCTGAGTATACCACACATTGTACTGTTAATACCCTGAGTATACCACACATTATACTGTTATACCCTGAGTATACCACACATTATACTGTTAATACCCTGAGTATACCACACATTATACTGTTAATACCCTGAGTATACCACACATTATACTGTTTATACCCTGAGTATACCACACATTATACTGTTAATACCCTGAGTATACTACACATTATACTGTTAATACCCTGAGTATACCACACATTATACTGTTTATACCCTGAGTATACCACACATTATACTGTTTATACCCTGAGTATACTACACATTATACTGTTAATACCCTGAGTATACCACACATTATACTGTTTATACCCTGAGTATACCACACATTATACTGTTAATACCCTGAGTATACCACACATTATACTGTTTATACCCTGAGTATACCACACATTATACTGTTAATACCCTGAGTATACCACACATTATACTGTTTATACCCTGAGTATACCACACATTATACTGTTTATACCCTGAGTATACTACAAGAAGTTACCCTTCTTTCTGTTAGCAGTGTGAGAGTAGGATTAGGATTAGGGTTAGCTAGATACCTGTGTCTGTTAGCAGTGTGATTAGGATTAGCTAGATACCTGTGTCTGTTAGCAGTGTGTCTGTTAGCAGTGTGATTAGGGTTAGCTAGATACCGGTGTCTGTTAGCAGTGTGAGTAAAGTTAAATAAAATAAAATCTAAATGTATTTCTCACATGTGCCGAATACAACCTTAGCGTGAAATGCTTGCTTACAGGCCCTTAACCAACAATGCAGTTTGCGGTGTAAGTTAGCTAGATACTTGTGGAATGTTTACAGTCTAAATAGCTTTTTCCCACCTGACCTCCTACAAAAGCCCAGTGACCAGAGTGCACACAGGGGCCAGCCAGAGGCCAGCCAGGGGCCACACAGGGGCCAGCCAGAGGCCACACAGGGGCCAGCCAGAGGCCACACAGGGGCCAGCCAGAGGCCACACAGGGGCCAGCCAGAGGCCACACAGGGGCCAGCCAGAGGCCACACAGGGGCCAGCCAGAGGCCACACAGGGGCCAGCCAGAGGCCAGGGTAAGAGTGGTGTCTGCTGCCACACCAGTGTGATCTACCTTCAGACACACATACAGCTTGCTCCAGGTGGTCTACCTTCTGGCTCCAGGTGGTCTACCTTCTGGCTCCAGGTGGTTTACCTTCTGGCTCCAGGTGGTCTACCTTCTGGCTCCAGGTGGTCTACCTTCTGGCTCCAGGTGATCTACCTTCTTGCTCCAGGTGATCTACCTTCTGGCTCCAGGTGGTCTTCCTTCTGGCTCCAGGTGATCTACCTTCTGGCTCCAGGTGGTCTACCTTCTGGCTCCAGGTGGTCTACTTTCTGGCTCCAGGTGGTCTACCTTCTGGCTCCAGGTGGTCTACCTTCTGGCTCCAGGTGATCTACCTTCTGGCTCCAGGTGATCTACCTTCTGGCTCCAGGTGATCTACCTTCTGGCTCCAGGTCACACTGCGTTAATCATGTCCCGTCAATCGTCCTGTCGTTCTGACACTTTCTATGGCAGGACGAGGAGCGAGGGAGGGTTCTGTGTTCTGGGTTCTGTGTTCTGGGTTCTGTGTTCTGGGTTCTGGGTTCTGGGTTCTGTGTTCTGGGTTCTGGGTTCTGGGTTCTGTGTTGTGTTGTGTGTTCTGTGTTGTGTTCTGTGTTTGTGTTCTGTGTTTGTGTTCTGTGTTTGTGTTCTGTGTTGTGTTCTGTGTTCTGTGTGTTCAGTTGTTCTGTGTTCTGTGTTCTGTGTTGTGTGTTCTGTTCTGTGTTCTGTGTTCTGTGTTCTGTGTTGTATGTTGTGTGTTCTGTGTTCTGTGTTCTGTGTTCTGTTGTGTGTTGTGTGTTCTGTGTGTTGTGTTCTGTGTGTTGTGTTCTGTGTGTTGTGTTCTGTGTTCTGTTGTTCTGTGTTCCACAAGCAGTTGTGTTATTTGTTATCCAGATCATGTCGTCTGTCTCCGTCTGTCTCGTGGGAACCCAGCTCGCTGAGGACTGGAGCAGTAGGGACGGCCTGTAAACATTACTCCATATTATTGGACTTGCCTGGTTAAATATAAATATATATATTTTTTAAAAACACCCACAATCCATTTCACACTACGTCCTTGTGGCCCAGATGTAACTGTTTCTATGGAGAATGACTTCCTGCCATATTTTTTTTAGGACTGTATGGTTTCTATTTAGTGTCTGCTATTCTGTTGGTGAGAATCAAACCTTGGCTCGTCCCAGTTTCCTTCAAGGTGTTTTGCTTTGGGCTGTTCTGAGCCAGGGGATGAGCGGCTGGGTTGAAGACAAGATGGCCGTAAAGCCAGCAGCTGTATTGTATTGGGATTCTGTGTCGTGCTATGCAGGAGATGCCGAGGCACCATTTGTGTTATTGGTGTTGAGTCACGGGGTTTGTGTCCCAAATTACACCATATTTCCTACATGGTGCACTATATAGGGCTCTGGTCAAAAGTAGTGCACTATGTAGGGAATAGGGTTCTATAGGGCCCTGGTCTAAAGTAGTGCACTATATAGGGAATAGGGTTCTATAGGGCCCTGGTCTAATGTAGTGCACTATATAGGGAATAGGGTTCTATAGGACCCTGGTCTAAAGTAGTGCACTATATAGGGAATAGGGTTCTATAGGGCTCTGGTCTAAAGTAGTGCACTATATAGGGAATAGGGTTCTATAGGGCTCTGGTCTAATGTAGTGCACTATGTAGGGAATAGGGTGCCATTTGGGACACGGCACAGTGAATAGGCTGTGTAGGACATCCTCCTCTCCTCTCTGAAGCTCTCTGTTTGGTTATTGGCTGGATAAAGCTCTCTGTTTGGTTATTGGCTGGATAAAGCTCTCTGTTTGGTTATTGGCTGGATAAAGCTCTCTGTTTGGTTATTGGCTGGATGAAGCTCTCTGTTTGGTTATTGGCTGGATAAAGCTCTCTGTTTGGTTATTGGCTGGATAAAGCTCTCTGTTTGGTTATTGGCTGGATAAAGCTCTCTGTTTGGTTATTGGCTAGATAAAGCTCTCTGTTTGGTTATTGGCTGGATAAAGCTCTCTGTTTGGTTATTGGCTGGATAAAGCTCTCTGTTTGGTTATTGGCTGGATAAAGCTCTCTGTTTGGTTATTGGCTGGATAAAGCTCTCTGTTTGGTTATTGGCTGGATAAAGCTCTCTGTTTGGTTATTGGTTGGATAAAGCTCTCTGTTTGGTTATTGGTTGGATAAAGCTCTGGTTATTGGCTGGATAAAGCTTTCTGTTTGGTTATTGGCTGGATAAAGCTCTCTTGTTATTGGCTGGATAAAGCTCTCTGTTTGGTTATTGGCTGGATAAAGCTCTCTGTTTGGTTATTGGCTGGATAAAGCTCTCTGTTTGGTTATTGGCTGGATAAAGCTCTCTGTTTGGTTATTGGCTGGATAAAGCTCTCTGTTTGGTTATTGGCTGGATAAAGCTCTCTGTTTGGTTATTGGCTGGATAAAGCTCTCTGTTTGGTTATTGGCTGGATAAAGACAGATCTTATGCCTTTAAAGTCTCCCTGCCAAAGACAGGAGTGAAGTAGGGTTAGGATTATTTTAATTTGTGGGTTTTACATCTGTGTGATTTTAGTTTACAGTGATTAGCGAAGGGAACGTGGTGGAGATTTTACAGCTGAAGTACATGGCAGTTATAACAAAGCTTTAAAGTAGGTATTTATTTTAAAAACATTAACACTTCCTGGTACATCACTACATCTGTTAATAAACATTAGTAACACTTCCTGGTACATCACATCTGTTATAAAACATTAGTAACACTTCCTGGTACATCACATCTGTTATAAAACATTAGTAACACTTCCTGGTACATCACATCTGTTATAAAACATTAGTAACACTTCCTGGTACATCACTACATCTGTTAATAAACATTAGTAACACTTCCTGGTACATCACATCTGTTATAAAACATTAGTAACACTTCCTGGTACATCACTACATCTGTTATAAAACATTAATAACACTTCCTGGCATCCCTGTTCTATTAGCTAGATGTATCAGAGTCTGGCATCCCTGTTCTATTAGCTAGCTGTATCAGAGTCTGGCATCCCTGCTCTATTAGCTAGCTGTATCAGAGTCTGGCATCCCTGTTCTATTAGCTAGCTGTATCAGTCTGACATCCCTGCTCAATTAGCTAGCTGTATCAGAGTCTGGCATCCCTGTTCTATTAGCTAGCTGTATCAGTCTGACATCCCTGCTCTATTAGCTAGCTGTATCAGAGTCTGGCATCCCTGGTCTATTAGCTAGCTGTATCAGAGTCTGGCATCCCTGTTCTATTAGCTAGCTGTATCAGTCTGGCATCCCTGCTCTATTAGCTCGCTGTATCAGTCTGGCATCCCTGCTCTATTAGCTCGCTGTATCAGTCTGGCATCCCTGTTCCATTAGCTCGCTGTATCTGCAGCTCTTCCTCCATCCCCTTCTTGTCATCTCTAATTAACGGAGGCTGGTAATTATCCAATCACACAGTATTAAGTGTCCTATCTGTGTAAATGAATAGACAAAGAGGACCAGAGGACCAGAGGACTGGGACACAGGACCAGAGGACTGGGACACAGGACCAGAGGACTGGGACACAGACCCAGAGGACTGGGACACAGACCCAGAGGACCAGAGGACTGGGACACAGACCCAGAGGTCCAGAGGACTGGGACACAGACCCAGAGGACCAGAGGACTGGGACACAGGACCAGAGGACTGGGACACAGACAAAGAGGACCAGAGGACTGGGACACAGACCCAGAGGACCAGATGACTGGGACAACATATCCTGTAGCTCAACATTCCTGAAGCCAACCATGACTCAACATTCCTGAAGCCAACCATGACTCAACATTCCTGTAGCTAACCATGACTCAACATTCCTGAAGCCAATCATGACTCAACATTCCTGAAGCCAACCATGACTCAACATTCCTGTAGCCAACCACGACTCAACATTCCTTTAGCCAACCACGACTCAACATTCCTGAAGCCAACCACGACTCAACATTCCTAAAGCCAACCATGACTCAACATTCCTGTAGCCAACCACGACTCAACATTCCTGTAGCCAACCACAACTCAACATTCCTTTAGCCAACCACGACTCAACATTCCTGACGCCAACCACGACTCAACATTCCTGTAGCCAACCACGACTCAACATTCCTTTAGCCAACCACGACTCAACATTCCTTTAGCCAACCACGACTCAACATTCCTATAGCCAACCACGACTCAACATTCCTATAGCCAACCATGACTCAACATTCCTATAGCCAACCATGACTCCACATTCCTGTAGCCAACCACGACTCAACATTCCTAAAGCCAACCATGACTCAACATTCCTAAAGCCAACCATGACTCAACATTCCTGTAGCCAACCACGACTCAACATTCCTGTAGCCAACCACGACTCAACATTCCTGTAGCCAACCACGACTCAACATACCTAAAGCTAACCACATGACTGTGTATAGATTATTTATGTATATATTCATGGAATCAGTGTTTATATTCATTGATTCATTGAATCACATTCTGATGTGATCATTATAACCTGGTTGTGACATCATTCAGGAAGACCAGCTTACAGACAGGATGTGATCGAGACAGTGCTTCAGGACTTGGTCCTTATCCAGCTGTGTGTAGTAGGGTCCTTATCCAGCTGTGTGTAGTAGGGGTCCTTATCCAGCTGTGTGTAGTAGGGTCCTTATCCAGCTGTGTGTAGTAGGGGTCTTTATCCAGCTGTGTGTAGTAGGGTCCTTATCCAGCTGTGTGTAGTAGGGTCCTTATCCAGCTGTGTGTAGTAGGGGTCCTTATCCAGCTGTGTGTAGTAGGGTCCTTATCCAGCTGTGTGTAGTAGGGGTCCTTATCCAGCTGTGTGTGGTAGGGTTCTTATCCAGCTGTGTGTAGTAGGGGTCTTTATCCAGCTGTGTGTAGTAGGGGTCCTTATCTAGCTGTGTGTAGTAGGGGTCCTTATCCAGCTGTGTGTAGTAAGGGTCCTTATCCAGCTGTGTGTAGGAGGGTCCTTATCCAGCTGTGTGTAGGAGGGTCCTTATCCAGCTGTGTGTATTAGGGGTCCTTATCCAGCTGTGTGTAGTAGGGGTCCTTATCCAGCTGTGTGTAGTAGGGGTCCTTATCCAGCTGTGTGTAGTAGGGTCCTTATCCAGCTGTGTGTAATAGGGTCCTTATCCAGCTGTGTGTAGTAGGGGTCCTTATCCAGCTGTGTGTAGTAGGGGTCCTTATCCAGCTGTGTGTAGTAGGGTCCTTATCCAGCTGTGTGTAGTAGGGGTCCTTATCCAGCTGTGTGTAGTAGGGGTCCTTATCCAGCTGTGTGTAGTAGGGGTCCTTATCCAGCTGTGTGTAGTAGGGGTCCTTATCCAGCTGTGTGTAGTAGGGTCCTTATCCAGCTGTGTGTAGTAGGGTCCTTATCCAGCTGTGTGTAGTAGGGGTCCTTATCCAGCTGTGTGTAGTAGGGGTCCTTATCCAGCTGTGTGTAGTAGGGGTCCTTATCCAGCTGTGTGTAGTAGGGGTCCTTATCCAGCTGTGTGTAGTAGGGGTCCTTATCCAGCTGTGTGTAGTAGGGGTCCTTATCCAGCTGTGTGTAGTAGGGGTCCTTATCCAGCTGTGTGTAGTAGGGTCCTTATCCAGCTGTGTGTAGTAGGGGTCCTTATCCAGCTGTGTGTAGTAGGGTCCTTATCCAGCTGTGTGTAGTAGGGGTCCTTATCCAGCTGTGTGTAGTAGGGTCCTTATCCAGCTGTGTGGAGTAGGGGTCCTTATCCAGCTGTGTGGAGTAGGGGTCCTTATCCAGCTGTGTGGAGTAGGGGTCCTTATCCAGCTGTGTGGAGTAGGGTCCTTATCCAGCTGTGTGTAGTAGGGTCCTTATCCAGCTGTGTGTAGTAGGGGTCCTTATCCAGCTGTGTGTAGTAGGGGTCCTTATCCAGGCTGTGTGTAGTAGGGGTCCTTATCCAGCTGTGTGTAGTAGGGGTCCTTATCCAGCTGTGTGTAGTAGGGTCCTTATCCAGCTGTGTAGTAGGGGTCCTTATCCAGCTGTGTGTAGTAGGGGTCCTTATCCAGCTGTGTGTAGTAGGGTCCTTATCCAGCTGTGTGTAGTAGGGTCCTTATCCAGCTGTGTGTAGTAGGGGTCCTTATCCAGCTGTGTGTAGTAGGGGTCCTTATCCAGCTGTGTGTAGTAGGGGTCCTTATCCAGCTGTGTGTAGTAGGGGTCCTTATCCAGCTGTGTGTAGTAGGGGTCCTTATCCAGCTGTGTGTAGTATGGGTCCTTATCCAGCTGTGTGTAGTAGGGGTCCTTATCCAGCTGTGTGTAGTAGGGGTCCTTATCCAGCTGTGTGTAGTAGGGGTCCTTATCCAGCTGTGTGTAGTAGGGGTCCTTATCCAGCTGTGTGTAGTAGGGTCCTTATCCAGCTGTGTGTAGTAGGGGTCCTTATCCAGCTGTGTGTAGTAGGGGTCCTTATCCAGCTGTGGTGTAGTAGGGTCCTTATCCAGCTGTGTGTAGTATGGGTCCTTATCCAGCTGTGTGTAGTAGGGGTCCTTATCCAGCTGTGTGTAGTAGGGGTCCTTATCCAGCTGTGTGTAGTAGGGTCCTTATCCAGCTGTGTGTAGTGGGGTCCTTATCCAGCTGTGTGTAGTGGGGTCCTTATCCAGCTGTGTGTAGTAGGGGTCCTTATCCAGCTGTGTGTAGTAGGGTCCTTATCCAGCTGTGTGTAGTGGGGTCCTTATCCAGCTGTGTGTAGTAGGGGTCCTTATCCAGCTGTGTGTAGTAGGGGTCCTTATCCAGCTGTGTGTAGTAGGGGTCCTTATCCAGCTGTGTGTCGTAGGGGTCCTTATCCAGCTGTGTGTCGTAGGGTCCTTATCCAGCTGTGTGTAGTAGGGTCCTTATCCAGCTGTGTGTAGTAGGGGTCCTTATCCAGCTGTGTGTAGTAGGGGTCCTTATCCAGCTGTGTGTAGTAGGGGTCCTTATCCAGCTGTGTGTAGTAGGGGTCCTTATCCAGCTGTGTGTAGTAGGGGTCCTTATCCAGCTGTGTGTAGTAGGGGTCCTTATCCAGCTGTGTGTAGTAGGGGTCCTTATCCAGCTGTGTGTAGTAGGGTCCTTATCCAGCTGTGTGTAGTAGGGGTCCTTATCCAGCTGTGTGGATTAGGGGTCCTATCTCTCCTCTCGTTGGGGGTCTAAGGGCTGCAGCCCAAATGTCACCCTATCTGGTGCACTACTTGGCCCTGGTAGTGCACTCTGAAGGGAATGGGGTTCCATTTGGGCAGGGGCCTATATTCTTTGGAGACGTATCCTTGGTAACACAGGTAGACAGGTAAATAACACAGGATTGGCTCATTTATTTAATGGAACACAAGACACCATTAGAGTCTGACAGGAAGTCTGGTGGAGAGAAATCACCTGGATGACATGCAGCCCTTCTACACACACACACTCCACACACACACACACACACACACACACACACACACACACACACACACACACACACACACACACACACACACACACATACACACACACATACTCAAACACACACACACACCACACACACACGCACGCACGCGCGCACACACTCACACTCACACTCACACTCACACAACACACTCTTTCACAAACACACACACACACCACAAACACTCTCTCACACACACACACCACACCACATACACACACACGCACACACACACGCACACGCACGCACGCAAGTGCGCGCTCACACACTCACACTCACTCACACACACACACACACACTCACACACACACACACTCACACATAGATATACTGCTGTCTACCACCACCACCACAGGACCATTATACTACCAGACAGACAGACAGATATACTGCTGTCTACCACCACACAGGACCACTATACTACCAGACAGACAGACAGATATACTGCTGTCTACCACCACCACCACAGGACCACTATACTACCAGACAGACAGACAGATATACTGCTGTCTACCACCACCACACAGGACCATTATACTACCAGACAGACAGACAGATATACTGCTGTCTACCACCACACAGGACCATTATACTACCAGACAGACAGACAGATATACTGCTGTCTACCACCACCACCACAGGACCATTATACTACCAGACAGACAGACAGATATACTGCTGTCTACCACCACAGGACCATTATACTACCAGACAGACAGACAGATATACTGCTGTCTACCACCACCACCACCACAGGACCATTATACTACCAGACAGACAGACAGATATACTGCTGTCTACCACCACAGGACCATTATACTACCAGACAGACAGACATATATACTGCTGTCTACCACCACCACCACAGGACCATTATACTACCAGACAGACAGACAGATATACTGCTGTCTACCACCACAGGACCATTATACTACCAGACAGACAGACAGATATACTGCTGTCTACCACCACAGGACCATTATACTACCAGACAGACAGACAGATATACTGCTGTCTACCACCACAGGACCATTATACTACCAGACAGACAGACAGATATACTGCTGTCTACCACCACAGGACCATTATACTACCAGACAGACAGACAGATATACTGCTGTCTACCACCACAGGACCATTATACTACCAGACAGACAGACAGATATACTGCTGTCTACCACCACCACAGGACCATTATACTACCAAACAGACAGACAGATATACTGCTGTCTACCACCACAGGACCATTATACTACCAAACAGACAGACAGATATACTGCTGTCTACCACCACCACCACAGGACCATTATACTACCAGACAGACAGACAGACAGACAGACAGACAGACAGACAGACAGACAGACAGACAGACAGACAGACAGACAGACAGACAGATATACTGCTGTCTACCACCTCTCTTCCTCCTCCTGCTCCTCCTCCTCCTCCTAGTGTGAAAAGTTATTTTAAGACGGTACGTCTTTTGTAAACATCTTCTCCATATTCACACCCAAAGCCCAACCCGGAGGAGTTCAGAGTTCTGTGTTTTTATTTGTACAGATTGTTTACTCCTGAACACCTCGACTCTTTGCCAAAGTGAGACATGTTTGTGTTGTATAAATATTTCATGGCCTACTGAACCTGAGGCCTTTTCAGCACCAACTCCTCACACAGATAAAGATATAAAGTCAAGTAAACACTCGCTGATGAGTCACTCTGACAAGACTGTTTCAGATTCCCTTCCTCCTCCTCCTCTTCTTCCTCCTCCTCTCCTCCCCTCTTCCTCCTCCTCCTCCTCCCCTCCCCCTCCTCCTCCTCCTCTTCCTCTTCCTCCTCCTCCCCTCCTCCTCCTCCTCCTCCTCCTCCTCCTCCTCTCCTCCTCCTCCTCCTCTCCTCCTCCTCTCCTCTTCTTCCTCCTCCTCTCCTCCCCTCTTCCTCCTCCTCCTCCTCCCCTCCCCCTCCTCCTCTTCCTCTTCCTCCTCCTCCCCTCCTCCTCCTCCTCCTCCTCCTCCTCCTCCTCCTCCTCCTCTCCTCCTCCTCTTCTTCCTCCTCCTCTCCTCCCCTCTTCCTCCTCCTCCTCCTCCCCTCCCCCTCCTCCTCCTCCTCTTCCTCTTCCTCCTCCTCCCCTCCTCCTCCTCCTCCTCTCCTCCTCCTCCTCCTCCTCATCCTCCTCCCCTCCTCCTCTCCTCCTCCTCCTCCTCCTCCTCCTCCTCCTCCTCCTCCCCCTCGCGTGTTAATTCAGTGTAGTTGTGGCAGAGAGGTCGTTATCGTGCGTCCCAAAGGACATCCCATGGGGTCGTGGTAATAAGCAGTGCAGTATAGGGATTATAGAGCACCATTTGGGATGCGAATCCCCATCCAGGACTTGAATCCTGCTGAATGAGCCAGACAGTAGATGAGCGTCCGGCTGGATGGACTCTACATGCAATAACCAGGTACAACAGCAACAACCCTCAGCTTCACAAACTCATTTCATGGCACATTCTCCTCCTCTCCTCCCCTCTTCCTCCTCCTCACTTCCTCCCCTCCTCCTCCTCTTCTCCTCCTCTCCTCCCCTCTTCCTCCTCCTCTCCTCCTCTCATCCTCCTCATCCTCCTCTCTCCTCCTCTTCCTCCTCCTCATCCTCCTCAGCTTCACAAACTCATTTCATGGCACATTCTCCTCCTCTCCTCCCCTCTTCCTCCTCCTCACTTCCTCCCCTCCTCCTCCTCTTCTCCTCCTCTCCTCCCCTCTTCCTCCTCCTCTCCTCCTCTCATCCTCCTCATCCTCCTCTCTCCTCCTCTTCCTCCTCCTCATCCTCCTCTCCTTCACAAACTCATTTCATGGCACATTTCTCCTCCTGTCTGACTGTATATCCCAATATGTCACCCTATTCCCTATTCCCTACTCGGCGCCCTATTCCCTACTCGGCGCCCTATTCCCTACTCGGCGCCCTATTCCCTACTCGGTGCCCTATTCCCTACAAGGTGCACTACTTTTGACCAGGCCCCCAATGCGCTATATAGGGAATAAGGTGACGTTTTGGGACGCCGACTGGTTTGTGAGACACCGTTGCCGTGCAACTAGTCTGAATCATAACGTTATATTACCACCCCTGGTCTGTTATAATCATAACGTTATATTACCACCCTGGTCTGTCAGAATCATAACGTTATATTACCACCCTGGTCTGTTAGAATCATAACGTTATATTACCACCCCTGGTCTGTTAGAATCATAACGTTATATTACCACCCCTGGTCTGTCAGAATCATAACGTTATATTACGACCCTGGTCTGTCAGAATCATAACGTTATATTACCACCCCTGGTCTGTCAGAATCATAACGTTATATTACCACCCCTGGTCTGTTAGAATCATAACGTTATATTACCACCCCTGGTCTGTCAGAATCATAACGTTATATTACCACCCCTGGTCTGTCAGAATCATAATGTTATATTACCACCCCTGGTCTGTCAGAATCATAACGTTATATTACCACCCCTGGTCTGTCAGAATCATAACGTTATATTACCACCCCTGGTCTGTCAGAATCATAACGTTATATTACCATACCACCCCTGGTCTGTCAGAATCATAACGTTATATTACCACCCTGGTCTGTCAGAATCATAACGTTATATTACCACCCTGGTCTGTCAGAATCATAACGTTATATTACCACCCTGGTCTGTCAGAATCACAACGTTATATTACCACCCTGGTCTGTTAGAATCATAACGTTATATTACCACCCTGGTCTGTTAGAATCATAACGTTATATTACCACCCTGGTCTGTTAGAATCATAACGTTATATTACCACCCTGGTCTGTTAGAATCATAACGTTATATTACCACCCCTGGTCTGTCAGAATCATAACGTTATATTACCACCCTGGTCTGTTAGAATCATAACGTTATATTACCACCCCTGGTCTGTTAGAATCATAACGTTATATTACCATACCACCCCTGGTCTGTCAGAATCATAACGTTATATTACGACCCTGGTCTGTTAGAATCATAACGTTATATTACCACCCTGGTCTGTTAGAATCATAACGTTATATTACCACCCTGGTCTGTTAGAATCATAACGTTATATTACCACCCTGGTCTGTTAGAATCATAACGTTATATTACCACCCCTGGTCTGTTAGAATCATAACGTTATATTACCACCCCTGGTCTGTCAGAATCATAACGTTATATTACCACCCTGGTCTGTTAGAATCATAACGTTATATTACCACCCATGGTCTGTCAGAATCATAACGTTATATTACCATACCACCCTGGTCTGTCAGAATCATAACGTTATATTACCACCCATGGTCTGTCAGAATCATAACGTTATATTACCATACCACCCTGGTCTGTTAGAATCATAACGTTATATTACAACCCCTGGTCTGTCAGAATCATAACGTTATATTACCACCCTGGTCTGTCAGAATCATAACGTTATATTACCACCCCTGGTCTGTCAGAATCATAACGTTATATATTACCACCCCTGGTCTGTCTGAATCATAACGTTATATTACCACCCTGGTCTGTCAAAATCACAACGTTATATTACCAGCCAATCCTGTGTCAGATCCTTTCCATGTAGTAGTTTGTACTCTAAGTTTCACAAAGACTCGACATTTTGAACCAAAAAAATCTCATATTTGGACTCATCAGACCGTAGGACAGATTTCCGCTGGTCTAATGTCCGTCGCTCGTGTTTTTTGGCCCAAGCAAGTCTCTTCTTCTTATCGGTGTCCTTTAGTAGTGGTTTCTCTGCAGCAATTCAACCATGAAGGCCTGATTCACACAGTCTCCTCTGAACAGATGATGTTGAGATGTCTGTTACTTGAACTCTGTGAAGCATTTATGTTGGCTGCAATTTCTGAGGCTGGTAACTCTAATGAACTGATCCTCTGCAGCAGAGGGAACTCTGGGTCTTCCTTTCCTGTGGCGGTCCTCATGAGGCTGGTAACTCTAATGAACTTATCCTCTGCAGCAGAGGGAACTCTGGGTCTTCCTTTCCTGTGGCGGTCCTCATGAGAGCCAGTTTCATCATAGCGGTTGATGGTTTTTGCGACTGCACTTGAAGAAACTTTCAAAGTTCTTGAAATGTTCCACATTGACTGACCTTCATGTCTGAAAGTAATGATGGACTGTCATTTGTCTTTGCTTATCTGAGCTCTTCTTGCCATAATATGGACTTGGTCTTTTACCAAATAGGGCTGTCTTCTGTATACCACCCCTACCTTGTCACAACACAACTGATTGGCTCAAACACATGAAGAAGGAAAGAAATTCCACACATTGACTTTTAATAAGGCACACCTGTTAATTGAAATGCATTCCAGGTGACTACCTCATGAAGCTGGTTGAGAGAATGCCAAGAGTGTGCAAAGCTGTCATCAAGGCAAAGGGTGGCTATTTTGAAGAATCTGAAATATAAAATATATTTTGGCCATGCAGTCGTGGGTGAACAGGAAGTACAGGAGTAGACTAAGTACACACCCCTGAAGGGCCCCAGTGTTGAGGATCAGTGTAGCAGATCACAATAAGTTACAAGCAACGCTAAAAATCAAACAAAATAGCACAGTTGGTTAGGAGCACGTAAAACGCCATCCTCTCTGGCGCCATGCTAATAATGCTAATGTCTTGCTGGTTGTGGGTTGGCTATGCTAATAATGCTAATTTCTTCCTGGTTGTGGATTGGCTATGCTAACAATAATGCTTATGTTTTCCTGGTTGCGGGTTGGCAATGCTAATAATGCTCATGTCTTGCTGGTTGTGGATTGGCTATGTTAATAATGCTAAAGTCTTGCTGGTTGTGGGTTGGCAATGCTAATAATGCTAATGTATTGCTGGTTGTGGATTGGCTATGCTAATAATGCTAATGTCTTGCTGGTTGTGGATTGGCTATGTTAATAATGCTAATGTCTTGCTGGTTGTGAATTGGCTATGTTAATAATGCTAATGTGTTGTGGGTTGGCTATGCTAATAATGCTAATGTGTTGTGGGTTAGCCATGCTAATAATGCTAATGTGTTGTGGGTTGGCCATGCTAATAATGCTAATGTGTTGCTGGTTGTGGGTTGGCTATGCTAATAATGCTAATGTGTTGTGGGTTGGCCATGCTAATAATGCTAATGTGTTGCTGGTTGTGGGTTGGCCATGCTAATAATGCTAATGTCTTGCTGGTTGTGGATTGGCTATGCTAATAATGCCAATGTATTGCTGGTTGTGGATTGGCTATGCTAATAATGCTAACGTGTTGCTGGTTTTGGGTTGGCCATGCTAATAATGCTAACGTGTTGCTGTTTGTGGGTTGGCCATGCTAATAATGCTAATGTCTTGCTGGTTGTGGGTTGGCCATGCTAATAATGCTAATGTGTTGCTGGTTTTGGGTTGGCCATGCTAATAATGCTAACGTGTTGTGGGTTGGCCATGCTAATAATGCTAACGTGTTGCTGTTTGTGGGTTGGCCATGCTAATAATGCTAACGAGGAGATTAGCTGAGCCCTGGCGAGAAAAAGGCCGCCGTGCCACCCAACATTTCTTTGATGTTTGATTTGATTTGAGGAGAAAACTCACTATCTGCTTTTTTGTTTTAATCTCTGTTAATCCAGAAGTAAAATCTTGCGTTATTTGATCAGCTGCACGATTAACGTCTGTGTTCATAATACGTGATAGAAATTGAGAGTTCCGGTGAAAAACAGTCTCCACCCTCGCGAAAGGAAACGCCCCCCACGTTGCTTTCCGATCCATTTGGGTACACGGGCCAAGAACTCGAGGGGAACACCTCCTTCGCCCCCTAATCCTGAGACGTCCAAATAACCGGTGATGAAAATCCCCCCCAAAAAACGTAACTAATGCTGCTCGGACCTCACGCATCCCCCCCCTCACGTTCAGTCCTGGCAGATTCTCTCTCGGTATACACTCAGAATCTGCCCACGGGAGATTAGCTTCGTTCGATAGTGATTATAATCTGGGGGGGATTAAACAAATCGGCAGTAAAACACTGAAATGTTTGTTTTGATCCCTCGGCAGTGACAGAAATGTCTGTTTTAAAACAGCTGTTTGACAAACCACCTGCTGCTAAATAACAGGTTGTGTTAAAGTCTGTTGACATACGCTGTCATGACTGTTGATGTCATGCTATGTCTTTACTATGACAGTGATATGTAGTGTTATGACATAATGCCACGGTATGTCTTTACTATGACAGTGATATGTAGTGTTATGACATAATGCCACGGTATGTCTTTACTATGACAATGATATGTAGTGTTATGACATAGTGTCATGGTATGTCTTTACTATGACAATGATATGTAGTGTTATGACTGTTGATGTCATGGTATGTATTTACTAGATATCTGACCGGGATATTACTCAGATATCCCAGTCAGATATCCCCGGTCAGATATCCCCGGTCAGATACCCCGGTCAGATATCCGTCAGATACCCCCCGTCAGATACCCCCCGTCAGATACCCCCGGCAGATACCCCCGGGCAGATACCCCCGGTCAGATACCCCCCCGGCAGATACCCCCCGGCAGATACCCCCGGTCAGATACCCCCGGTCAGATACCCCCGGTCAGATACCCCCGGCAGATACCCCCCGTCAGATACCCCCCGTCAGATACCCCCGGTCAGATACCCCCGGTCAGATATTCCTAGCGTGATACATAGTCTGATGGATGGATGGTCTCTCTGTTAGAGGAGGACAGACCTGTATCCCTTCGTGCAGGAAGCCCTGCGGCCTGATG
Source organism: Salmo trutta (assembly GCF_901001165.1). Taxonomy (NCBI): domain Eukaryota; kingdom Metazoa; phylum Chordata; class Actinopteri; order Salmoniformes; family Salmonidae; genus Salmo; species Salmo trutta. The sequence continues at coordinate 98,789 of NW_021822747.1, forward strand.
GGTAGACGGGGCTGAGAACATGTCTGTCTCCTAAATTACACACTATTGCTTATGCATGCTTTGGTCAAAGGTAGTGCACTACGTAGGGAATAGGGAGCCATCTGAGACGTCCCTGGTCAAAGCTAGTGCACTACGTAGGGAATAGGGAGCCATCTGAGACGTCCCTGGTCAAAGCTAGTGCACTACGTAGGGAACAGGGAGCCATCTGAGACGTCCCTGGTCAAAGCTAGTGCACTACGTAGGGAATAGGGAGCCATCTGAGACGTCCCTGGTCAAAGCTAGTGCACTACGTAGGGAACAGGGAGCCATCTGAGACGTCCCTGGTCAAAGCTAGTGCACTACGTAGGGAACAGGGAGCCATCTGAGACGTCCCTGGTCAAAGCTAGTGCACTACGTAGGGAACAGGGAGCCATCTGAGACGTCCCTGGTCAAAGCTAGTGCACTACGTAGGGAATAGGGAGCCATCTGACATGTCCCTGGTCAAAGCTAGTGCACTACGTAGGGAATAGGGAGCCATCTGAGACGTCCCTGGTCAAAGCTAGTGCACTACGTAGGGAATAGGGAGCCATCTGAGACGTCCATGGTCAAAGGTAGCGCACTACGTAGGGAATAGGGAGCCATCTAAGACGTCCCTGGTCAAAGCTAGTGCACTACGTAGGGAATAGGGAGCCATCTGAGACGTCCATGGTCAAAGGTAGCGCACTACGTAGGGAATAGGGAGCCATCTGAGACGTCCCTGGTCAAAGCTAGTGCACTACGTAGGGAACAGGGAGCCATCTGAGACGTCCCTGGTCAAAGCTAGTGCACTACGTAGGGAATAGGGAGCCATCTGAGACGTCCCTGGTCAAAGCTAGTGCACTACGTAGGGAATAGGGAGCCATCTGAGACGTCCCTGGTCAAAGCTAGTGCACTACGTAGGGAACAGGGAGCCATCTGAGATGTCCCTGGTCAAAGCTAGTGCACTACGTAGGGAATAGGGAGCCATCTGAGACGTCCCTGGTCAAAGCTAGTGCACCAGGTAGGGAATAGGGAGCCATCTGAGACGTCCCTGGTCAAAGCTAGTGCACTACGTAGGGAATAGGGAGCCATTTGGGACGTCCCTGGTCAAAGCTAGTGCACTACGTAGGGAATAGGGAGCCATTTGGGATGCATGTTACAACATGAGTTTTGAATAGAGAGTACAGAGCTCTGTGACCTTGCTGTGTTTACCTGGAGGTCCAGGTTGTTAACCTGCTGTTCACTGAGCTGGCTTCAGCCATGATTAAACCCACATGGACACACACACACACACACACACCTCTGTTAAATGAATGAGAGAGGGCGGGGGAGGGTGAGGGAGGACGGGTGAGGAGGGGTGAGGGTTAGTGCTAAGTCCTGCTGTATCACACAGTCCAGTCTGATTTAACCTGGCCTGTTGCCTATACTGTAATAATATGTCTGATTTAACCTGGCCTGTTTCCTCTACTGTAATAATACGTCTGATTTAACCTGCTGTCAGACTGTATAATAACTCTACCTGGTGGAGGGAGAGAGAGGGGGTGCGGGAGGGAGAGAGGAGAGGGGGTGGAGGGAGAGAGAGGAGGGGGGAGAGAGAGGGGGTGCGGGAGGGGAGAGAATCCACCTGAGACCTTCTGGAGAGCAGGCTGGCTGCTCCCACTCAGAGACAGAACAACTGAAAGTTCCTCCCAGTCACACACAGACTCCCCTTTCAATTAGATTCACAGGCACACGGAAAAATCATCAATTAACAACACATTGGAGAAACCATATCATTCTGCACGCTCTCCGTTCGCTTTGTTGATGAATTACCAATTTAGCCTGAACAGCTTGATCCCAGTCGTCTCTCTGCTACAACCTCAGAGAGGAACAGGGGGAGGAGAGAGAGGAGAGGAACAGAGGAGAGGAACAGAGGAGAAGAACAGAGGAGGAGGAACAGAGGAGAGGAACAGAGGAGAGGAACAGAGGAGAGGAACAGAGGAGAGGAACAGAGGAGAGGAACAGAGGAGAGGAACAGAGGAGAGGAACAGAGGAGAGGAACAGAGGAGAGGAACAGAGGAGAGGAATAGAGAGGAACAGAGGAGAGGAACAGAGGAGAGGAACAGAGGAGAGGAACAGAGGAGAGGAACAGAGGAGAGGAACAGAGCAGAGGAACAGAGGAGAGGAACAGAGGAGAGGCACAGAGGAGAGGAGGAGAGGCACAGAGGAGAGGCACAGAGGAGAGGAACAGAGGAGAGGAACAGAGGAGAGGAACAGAGGAGAGGAACAGAGGAGAGGAACAGAGGAGAGGAACAGAGGAGAGGAACAGAGGAGAGGAACAGAGGAGAGGAACAGGAGAGGAGAGAGGAACAGAGGAGAGGAACAGAGGAGAGGAACAGAGGAGAGGAACAGAGGAGAGGAACAGAGGAGAGGAACAGAGGAGAGGAACAGAGGAGAGGAACAGAGGAGAGGAACAGAGGAGAGGAACAGAGGAGAGGAACAGAGGAGAGGAACAGAGGAGAGGAACAGAGCAGAGGAACAGAGCAGAGGAACAGAGGAGAGGAACAGAGGAGAGGAACAGAGGAGAGGAACAGAGGAGAGGAACAGAAAGGAATAATATTACGGTACAGAGTCAATGTGGAGGCTATATACAGGGGGTACCGGTACAGAGTCAATGTGGAGGCTATATACAGGGGGTACCGGTACAGAGTCAATGTGGAGGCTATATACAGGGGGTACCGGTACAGAGTCAATGTGGAGGCTGTATACAGGGGGTACCGGTACAGAGTCAATGTGGAGGCTATATACAGGGGGGTACCGGTACAGAGTCAATGTGGAGGCTATATACAGGGGGGTACCGGTACAGAGTCAATGTGGAGGCTATATACAGGGGGTACCGGTAAAGAGTCAATGTGGAGGCTATATACAGGGGGTACCGGTACAGAGTCAATGTGGAGGCTATATACAGGGGGTACCGGTACAGAGTCAATGTGGAGGCTATATACAGGGTATTACTGTACAGAGTCAATGTGGAGGCTATATACAGGGGGTACCGGTACAGAGTCAATGTGGAGGCTATATACAGGGGGTACCGGTACAGAGTCAAAGTGGAGGCTATATACAGGGTATTACTGTACAGAGTCAATGTGGAGGCTATATACAGGGTATTACTGTACAGAGTCAATGTGGAGGCTATATACAGGGGGGTACCGGTACAGAGTCAATGTGGAGGCTATATACAGGGGGTACCGGTACAGAGTCAATGTGGAGGCTATATACAGGGTATTACGGTACAGAGTCAATGTGGAGGCTATATACAGGGGGGTACCGGTACAGAGTCAATTGTGGAGGCTATATACAGGGGGGTACCGGTACATAGTCAATGTGGAGGCTATATACAGGGTATTACGGTACAGAGTCAATGTGGAGGCTATATACAGGGTATTACGGTACAGAGTCAATGTGGAGGCTATATACAGGGTATTACGGTACAGAGTCAATGTGGAGGCTATATACAGGGTGTTACGGTACAGAGTCAATGTGGAGGCTATATACAGGGGGTACCGGTACAGAGTCAATGTGGAGGCTATATACAGGGGGTACCGGTACAGAGTCAATGTGGAGGCTATATACAGGGGGTACCGGTACAGAGTCAATGTGGAGGCTATATACAGGGGGTACGGTACAGAGTCAATGTGGAGGCTATATACAGGGGTGTACGGTACAGAGTCAATGTGGAGGCTATATACAGGGGGGGGTACCGGTACAGAGTCAATGTGGAGGCTATATACAGGGTATTACGGTACAGAGTCAATGTGGAGGCTATATACAGGGGGTACCGGTACAGAGTCAATGTGGAGGCTATATACAAGGGGTACCGGTTACAGAGTCACTGTGGAAGGCTTATACAGGGGGTACGATACAGAGTCAATTGTGGAGGCCTATATACCAGGGGGTACCGGTACAGAGTCAATGTGGAGGCTATATACAGGGGGTACCGGTACAGAGTCAATGTGGAGGATATATACAGGGGGGTACCGGTACAGAGTCAATGTGGAGGCTATATACAGGGGGTACCAGTACAGAGTCAATGTGGAGGCTATATACAGGGGTACGGGGGTACCGGTACAGAGTCAATGTGGAGGCTATATACAGGGGGGGGGCGCGGGGGGGTAGGGTACGGTACAGAGTCAAGTGGAGGTATATACAGGGGTACCGGTACAGAGTCAATGTGGAGGCTATATACAGGGGGTACCGGTACAGAGTCAATGTGGAGGCTATATACAGGGTATTACGGTACAGAGTCAATGTGGAGGCTATATACAGGGGTACCGGTACAGAGTCAATGTGGAGGCTATATACAGGGGGTACCGGTACAGAGTCAATGTTGGAGGCTATATACAGGGGGGTACCGGTACAGAGTCAATGTGGATGGCTATATACAGGGGGTACCGGTACAGAGTCAATGTGGAGGCTATATACAGGGGGTACCGGTACAGAGTCAATGTGGAGGCTATATACAGGGGGGTACCGGTACAGAGTCAATGTGGAGGCTATATACAGGGGGTACCGGTACAGAGTCAATGTGGAGGCTATATACAGGGGGTACCGGTACAGAGTCAATGTGGAGGCTATATACAGGGGGGTACCGGTACAGAGTCAATGTGGAGGCTATATACAGGGTATTACTGTACAGGTCAATGTGGAGGCTATATACAGGGTATTACTGTACAGAGTCAATGTGGAGGCTATATACAGGGTATTACGGTACAGAGTCAATGTGGAGGCTATATACAGGGTATTACTGTACAGAGTCAATGTGGAGGCTATATACAGGGTATTACGGTACAGAGTCAATGTGGAGACTATATACAGGGGGGTACCGGTACAGAGTCAATGTGGAGGCTATATACAGGGTATTACGGTACAGAGTCAATGTGGAGGCTATATACAGGGGGGGTACCGGTACAGAGTCAATGTGGAGGCTATATACAGGGGGTACCGGTACAGAGTCAATGTGGAGGCTATATACAGGGGGGTACCGGTACAGAGTCAATGTGGAGGCTATATACAGGGGGGTACCGGTACAGAGTCAATGTGGAGGCTATATACAGGGGGGTACCGGTACAGAGTCAATGTGGAGGCTATATACAGGGGGTACCGGTACAGAGTCAATGTGGAGGCTATATACAGGGGGGTACCGGTACAGAGTCAATGTGGAGGCTATATACAGGGTATTACTGTACAGAGTCAATGTGGAGGCTATATACAGGGTATTACTGTACAGAGTCAATGTGGAGGCTATATACAGGGTATTACGGTACAGAGTCAATGTGGAGGCTATATACAGGGTATTACTGTACAGAGTCAATGTGGAGGCTATATACAGGGTATTACGGTACAGAGTCAATGTGGAGACTATATACAGGGGGGGTACCGGTACAGAGTCAATGTGGAGGCTATATACAGGGTATTACGGTACAGAGTCAATGTGGAGGCTATATACAGGGGGTACCGGTACAGAGTCAATGTGGAGGCTATATACAGGGGGTACCGGTACAGAGTCAATGTGGAGGCTATATACAGGGGGTACCGGTACAGAGTCAATGTGGAGGCTATATACAGGGGGTACCGGTACAGAGTCAATGTGGAGGCTATATACAGGGGGTACAGGTTAGTTGAGGTAATTTGTACATGTTGGATGGGGTGCAGTGACTATGCATAGATAATAAACAGCGAGTAGCAGCAGTGTACAAAAGGGAGGGGGGGGGGGGTCAATGTAAATAGTCCGGTGGCCATTTTATGAATTGTTCAGCAGTCTAATGGCTTTGGGGTAGAAGCTGTTGAGGAGCCTTTTGGTCGTAGACTGGGCCCTCCGGTACCGCTTGCCGTGCAGTAGCAGAGAAAACAGTCTATAACTTTGGTGACTGGAGTCTCTGACAATTTTATGGTCTTTCCTCTGACACCGCCTGGTATAGAGGTCCTGGATGGCAGGAAGGTTGGCCCCAGTGATGTACTGGGTCGTACGCACTACCCTCTGTAGCGCATCGTTGGTGATGTGGACTACAAGGAACTTGAAACCCTCGACCCGCTCCACTACAGCCCTGTCGATGTTAATGGGGGCCGGTTCGGCCCACCTTTTCCTGTAGTCCATGATCAGCTCCTTTGTCTCGCTCACATTGAGGGAGAGGTTGTTGTCCTGGCACCACACTGCCAGGTCTCTGACCTCCTCCCTATAGGCTGTCTCATCGTTGTCGGTGATCAGGCCTACCACTGTTGTGTCGTCAGCAATTATGAATCCCCATTAGTTCCTGCCAAGGCAGCAGCTACTCTTCCTGGGGTTTATTATGGATCCCCATTAGTTCCTGCCAAGGCAGCAGCTACTCTTCCTGGGGTTTATTATGGATCCCCATTAGTTCCTGCCAAGGCAGCAGCTACTCTTCCTGGGGTTTATTATGGATCCCCATTAGTTCCTGTCAAGGCAGCAGCTACTCTTCCTGGGGTTTATTATGGATCCCCATTAGTTCCTGCCAAGGCAGCAGCTACTCTTCCTGGGGTTTATTATGGATCCCCATTAGTTCCTGCCAAGGCAGCAGCTACTCTTCCTGGGGTTTATTATGGATCCCCATTAGTTCCTGCCAAGGCAGCAGCTACTCTTCCTGGGGTTTATTATGGATCCCCATTAGTTCCTGCCAAGGCAGCAGCTACTCTTCCTGGGGTTTATTATGGATCCCCATTAGTTCCTGCCAAGGCAGCAGCTACTCTTCCTGGGGTTTATTATGGATCCCCATTAGTTCCTGTCAAGGCAGCAGCTACTCTTCCTGGGGTTTATTATGGATCCCCATTAGTTCCTGTCAAGGCAGCAGCTACTCTTCCTGGGGTTTATTATGGATCCTCATTAGTTCCTGCCAAGGCAGCAGCTACTCTTCCTGGGGTTTATTATGGATCCCCATTAGTTCCTGTCAAGGCAGCAGCTACTCTTCCTGGGGTTTATTATGGATCCCCATTAGTTCCTGCCATGGCAGCAGCTACTCTTCCTGGGGTTTATTATGGATCCCCATTAGTTCCTGGCCAAGGCAGCAGCTACTCTTCCTGGGGTTTATTATGGATCCTCATTAGTTCCTGCCAAGGCAGCAGCTACTCTTCCTGGGGTTTATTATGTACAGGGTAGTTAAACAGGGCAGTTATACAGGGCAGTTATACAGGGCAGTTACACAGGGCAGTTAAACAGGGCAGTTAAACAGGGCAGTTATACAGGGCAGTCAGGGCAGTTATACAGGGCAGTCATACAGGGCAGTCATACAGGGCAGTCATACAGGGCAGTCATACAGGGCAGTCATACAGGGCAGTTATACAGGGCAGTTACACAGGGCAGTTAAACAGGGCAGTCATACAGGGCAGTTACACAGGGCAGTTACACAGGGCAGTTACACAGGGCAGTTACACAGGGCAGTTACACAGGGCAGTTATACAGGGCAGTTACACAGGGCAGTTACACAGGGCAGTTATACAGGGCAGTTACACAGGGCAGTTAAACAGGGCAGTCATACAGGGCAGTCACACAGGGCAGTTACACAGGGCAGTTACACAGGGCAGTTACACAGGGCAGTTACACAGGGCAGTTAAACAGGGCAGTTAAACAGGGCAGTTAAACAGGGCAGTTACACAGGGCAGTTACACAGGGCAGTTACACAGGGCAGTTACACAGGGCAGTCATACAGGGCAGTCACACAGGGCAGTTATACAGGGCAGTCATACAGGGCAGTCATACAGGGCAGTCATACAGGGCAGTCATACAGGGCAGTCATACAGGGCAGTTATACAGGGCAGTCATACAGGGCAGTTACACAGGGCAGTTAAACAGGGCAGTCATTCAGGGCAGTCATTCAGGGCAGTCACACAGGGCAGTCACACAGGGCAGTCATACAGGGCAGTCACACAGGGCAGTTACACAGGGCAGTTATACAGGGCAGTCATACAGGGCAGTTACACAGGGCAGTTACACAGGGCAGTTACACAGGGCAGTTATACAGGGCAGTTACACAGGGCAGTTACACAGGGCAGTTACACAGGGCAGTCATTCAGGGCAGTCACACAGGGCAGTTATACAGGGCAGTTACACAGGGCAGTTAAACAGGGCAGTCATACAGGGCAGTTATACAGGGCAGTTATACAGGGCAGTTAAACAGGGCAGTCATACAGGGCAGTTACACAGGGCAGTTAAACAGGGCAGTCATACAGGGCAGTTACACAGGGCAGTTATACAGGGCAGTTGCCTCTTTTTGCCGCGTTATTGAGGAAACATGTACTGACTATGCCTGAGATACTGTATGTGGTTGTCCCTCCAAGCTGTGATGACTTTAAACTGTGTTGGATCAGAGCGTGTGCTAAAATTACTCCAAACGTAAACAGACTCTGAACAAAACACAGTGACAGCAGGGAGACGAGACGCCGCGGCGCCTCTCTAGACGTTTAATTCCTCTCTGCTCGCGTCGTTTTATCCACGTTAGCACCTGTCAATAAAGAGCCGCGTCCGTCGAGACCCAGATTCCGTGTCTTCGACGTTTTTGTGTTTCTGTAAAAACACGATTAATCATGTAGATTTTCTGTATTGGTATGGTTAGTAGTCTGCTACTCATGTAGTTGGATTGATCTACTGAAACTAGTAAAGATATGGTTAGTAGTCTGGTTAGCAGACTGGTTAGCAGGCTGGTTAGCAGACTGGTTAGCAGACTGGTTAGCAGACTGGTAGTCATGGATTTATCTACTGTAACTAGTAAAGATATGGTTAGCAGGCTGGTTAGCAGGCTGGTTAGCAGGCTGGTTAGCATTCTGCTAGTCATGTAGTTGGATTTATCTACTGTAACTAGTAAAGATATGGTTAGCAGGCTGGTTAGCAGGCTGGTTAGCATTCTGCTACTCATGTAGTTGGATTTATCTACTGTAATTAGTAAAGATATGGTTAGTAGTCTGGTTAGCAGGCTGGTTAGCAGACTGGTTAGCAGACTGGTTAGCAGACTGGTTAGCAGACTGCTAGTCGTGGATTTATCTACTGTAACTAGTAAAGATATGGTTAGCAGACTGGTTAGCAGGCTGGTTAGCAGGCTGGTTAGCAGGCTGGTTAGCAGGCTGGTTAGCAGACTGGTTAGCAGACTGGTTAGTAGTCTGCTAGTCATGGATTTATCTACTGTAACTAGTAAAGATATGGTTAGTAGTCTGGTTAGCAGACTGGTTAGCAGGCTGGTTAGCAGACTGGTTAGCAGACTGCTAGTCGTGGATTTATCTACTGTAACTAGTAAAGATATGGTTAGCAGGCTGGTTAGCAGACTGGTTAGTCATGGATTTATCTACTGTAACTAGTAAAGATATGGTTAGCAGGCTGGTTAGCAGACTGGTTAGTCATGGATTTATCTACTGTAACTAGTAAAGATATGGTTAGCAGACTGGTTAGCAGACTGCTAGTCATGGATTTATCTACTGTAACTAGTAAAGATATGGTTAGCAGACTGGTTAGCAGGCTGGTTAGCAGACTGCTAGTCGTGGATTTATTTACTGTAACTAGTAAAGATATGGTTAGCAGACTGGTTAGCAGACTGCTAGTCATGGATTTATCTACTGTAACTGGTAAAGATATGGTTAGCAGGCTGGTTAGCAGACTGGTTAGCAGGCTGGTTAGCAAACTGCTAGTCGTGGATTTATCTACTGTAACTAGTAAAGATATGGTTAGCAGACTGGTTAGCAGACTGGTTAGCAGACTGCTAGTTGTGGATTTATCTACTGTAACTAGTAAAGATATGGTTAGCAGACTGGTTAGCAGACTGGTTAGCAGACTGGTTAGCAGACTGCTAGTCATGGATTTATCTACTGTAACTAGTAAAGATATGGTTAGCAGGCTGGTTAGCAGACTGGTTAGCAGGCTGGTTAGCAGACTGGTTAGCAGACTGCTAGTCATGGATTTATCTACTGTAACTAGTAAAGAAATGGTTAGCAGACTGCTAGTCATGGATTTATCTACTGTAACTAGTAAAGATATGGTTAGCAGGCTGGTTAGCAGACTGGTTAGCAGACTGCTAGTCATGGATTTATCTACTGTAACTAGTAAAGATATGGTTAATAAGGTAGTATAGATACAGCAGACTATTATAATAAGGTAGTATAGATACAGCAGACTATTATAATAAGGTAGTATAGATACAGCAGACTATTATAATAAGGTAGTATAGATACAGCAGACTATTATAATAAGGTAGTATAGATACAGCAGACTATTATAATAAGGTAGTATAGATACAGCAGACTATTATAATAAGGTAGTATAGATACAGCAGACTATTATAATAAGGTAGTATAGATACAGCAGACTATTATAATAAGGTAGTATAGATACAGCAGACTATTATAATAAGGTAGTATAGATACAGCAGACTATTATAATAAGGTAGTATAGATACAGCAGATGAAAGGAGAGCCTGGAAGAACAGCTAGCCAGCTAGCTAAAGGAGAGCCTGGAAGAACAGCTAGCCAGCTAGCTAAAGGAGAGCCTGGAAGAACAGCTAGCTAGCTAGTAAAGGAGAGCCTGGAAGAACAGCTAGCCAGCTAAAGGAGAGCCTAGAAGAACAGCTAGTTAGCTAGCTAAAGGAGAGCCTGGAAGAACAGCTAGCTAACTAGCTAAAGGAGAGCCTGGAAGAACAGCTAGCTAGCTAGCTAAAGGAGAGCCTGGAAGAACAGCTAGCTAGCTAGCTAAAGGGGAGCCTGGAAGAACAGATAACCAGCTAGCTAAAGGAGAGCCTGGAAGAACAGCTAGCTAGCTAGCTAAAGGAGAGCCTGGAAGAACAGCTAGCTAGCTAGCTAAAGGAGAGCTTGGAAGAACCGCTAGCTAGCCAGCTAACTAAAGGAGAGCCTGGAAGAACAGCTAGCCAGCTAGCTAAAGGAGAGCCTGGAAGAACAGCTAGCTAGCTAAAGGAGAGCCTAGAAGAACAGCTAGCCAGCTAGCTAAAGGAGAGCCTGGAAGAACAGCTAGCTAGCTAAAGGAGAGCCTGGAAGAACAGCTAGCCAGCTAGCTAAAGGAGAGCCTGGAAGAACAGCTAGCCAGCTAGCTAAAGGAGAGCCTGGAAGAACAGCTAGCCAGCTAAAGGAGAGCCTAGAAGAACAGCTAGCTAGCTAAAGGAGAGCCTGGAAGAACAGCTAGCCAGCTAGCTAAAGGAGAGCCTGGAAGAACAGCCAGCTAGCCAGCTAAAGGAGAGCCTAGAAGAACAGCTAGTTAGCTAGCTAAAGGAGAGCCTGGAAGAACAGCTAGCTAGCTAAAGGAGAGCCTGGAAGAACAGCTAGCTAGCTAGCTAAAGGAGAGCCTGGAAGAACAGCTAGCCAGCTAGCTAAAGGAGAGCTTGGAAGAACAGCCAGCTAGCTAGCTAAAGGAGAGCCTGGAAGAACAGCCAGCCAGCTAGCTAAAGGAGAACCTGGAAGAACAGCCAGCTAGCTAGCTAAAGGAGAGCCTGGAAGAACAGCCAGCCAGCTAGCTAAAGGAGAGCCTGGAAGAACAGCTAGCCAGCTAGCTAAAGGAGAGCCTGGAAGAACAGCCAGCCAGCTAGCTAAAGGAGAGCCTGGAAGAACAGCTAGTTAGCTAGCTAAAGGAGAGCCTGGAAGAACAGCTAGCCAGCTAGCTAAAGGAGAACCTGGAAGAACAGCCAGCTAGCTAGCTAAAGGAGAGCCTGGAAGAACAGCCAGCCAGCTAGCTAAAGGAGAGCCTGGAAGAACAGCTAGCTAGCTAAAGGAGAGCCTGGAAGAACAGCTAGCTAGCTAAAGGAGAGCCTGGAAGAACAGCCAGCTAGCTAGCTAAAGGAGAGCCTGGAAGAACAGCCAGCTTGCTAGCTAAAGGAGAGCCTGGAAGAACAGCCAGCTAGCTAGCTAAAGGAGAGCCTGGAAGAACAGCTAGCTAGCTAAAGGAGAGCCTGGAAGAACAGCTAGCTAGCTAAAGGAGAACCTGGAAGAACAGCCAGCTAGCTAGCTAAAGGAGAGCCTGGAAGAACAGCCAGCCAGCTAGCTAAAGGAGAGCCTGGAAGAACAGCTAGCTAGCTAAAGGAGAGCCTGGAAGAACAGCTAGCTAGCTAAAGGAGAGCCTGGAAGAACAGCCAGCTAGCTAGCTAAAGGAGAGCCTGGAAGAACAGCCAGCTTGCTAGCTAAAGGAGAGCCTGGAAGAACAGCCAGCTAGCTAGCTAAAGGAGAGCCTGGAAGAACAGCTAGCTAGCTAAAGGAGAGCCTGGAAGAACAGCTAGCCAGCTAAAGGAGAGCCTGGAAGAACAGCTAGCTAGCTAAAGGAGAACCTGGAAGAACAGCTAGCTAGCTAAAGGAGAGCCTGGAAGAACAGCTAGCTAGCTAAAGGAGAGCCTGGAAGAACAGCTAGCTAGCTAAAGGAGAGCCTGGAAGAACAGCTAGCCAGCTAGCTAAAGGAGAGCCTAGAAGAACAGCTAGCTAGCTAAAGGGGAGCCTGGAAGAACAGCTAGCCAGCTAAAGGAGAGCCTGGAAGAACAGCTAGCCAGCTAAAGGAGAGCCTGGAAGAACAGCTAGCCAGCTAAAGGAGAACCTAGAAGAATAGCTAGCCAGCTAGCTAAAGGAGAGCCTGGAAGAACAGCCAGCTAGCTAAAGGAGAGCCTGGAAGAACAGCTAGCTAGCTAAAGGAGAGCCTGGAAGAACAGCTAGCCAGCTAGCTAAAGGAGAGCCTGGAAGAACAGCTAGCCAGCTAAAGGAGAGCCTGGAAGAACAGCTAGCTAGCTAAAGGGGAGCCTGGAAGAACAGCTAGCTAGCTAGAGAGCCTGGAAGAACAGCTAGCTACTTGTTGATTGTCTTCTTGTTTGTTTTCTTCCTCTGAAGGATTTGGACCTGTAATTGTATCCCACTAACGCAGGTGTAACAGAGACCTCGGGCTCTATTCAGTCCGTATCGTGGAAGTTCAGCCCTCAACCCCAATTCACATTTAAAGGCAATGTTCCTGCGTTGGCAGAGACCGAATTCACAGAAAATACTGCATATGTGGACTGAATCTGGAAAGGACCTTTCTCTAGTTTCAGCGATACAGACTGAAGAGGGCCACTCATTTGGTAGCCTGATTTAACTTCAGACAGGGGAAGGGAATGAGATGTTTAATGTTAGCTTGTTTATTCCTTCAGTGTAGTTTTATTAGAGTGAATGATTGAATGGCTTTGTAATAAAAGCCCCCCTCCATGTCTTTAGTGTACTATATAGGGCTCTGGTCTAAAGTAGTGCACTATATAGGGTCTGGTCTAAAGTAGTGCACTACATAGGGTCCTGGGCTAAAGTAGTGTACTATATAGTACTATATAGGTCTCTGGTCTAAAGTAGTGCACTATATAGGGAATAGGGCTCTGGTCTAAAGTAGTGCACTATATAGGGAATAGGGCTCTGGTCTAATGTAGTGCACTATATAGGGAATAGGGCTCTGGTCTAATGTAGTGCACTAGATAGGGAATAGGGCTCTGGTCACTAGTAGTTCACTATATAGGGAATAGGGCTCTGGTCTAAAGTAGTGCACTACATAGGTCTCTGGTCTAAAGTAGTGCACTATATAGGGAATAGGGTTCTATAGGGCCCTGGTCTAAAGTAGTGCACTATATAGGGAATAGGGTTCTATAGGGCCCTGGTCTAAAGTAGTGCACTATATAGGGAATAGGGTTCTATAGGGCCCTGGTCTAAAGTAGTGCACTATATAGGGAATAGGGTTCTATAGGGCCCTGGTCTAAAGTAGTGCACTATATAGGGAATAGGGTTCTATAGGGCCCTGGTCTAAAGTAGTGCACTATATAGGGAATAGGGTTCTATAGGGCCCTGGTCTAAAGTAGTGCACTATATAGGGAATAGGGTTCTATAGGGTCCTGGTCTAAAGTAGTGCACTACATAGGGAATAGGGTTCTATAGGGCCCTGGTCTATAGTAGTGCCCTATATAGGGAATAGGGTTCTATAGGGCCCTGGTCTAAAGTAGTGCACTATATAGGGAATAGGGTTCTATAGGGCTCTGGTCTAAAGTAGTGCACTATATAGGGAATAGGGTCCCATAGGGCCCTGGTCTAAAGTAGTGCACTATATGGGGCTCTGGTCTAAAGTAGTGTACCATGTAGGGCATAGGGTGCCATTTGGGATTCAGTAACAGTGTCTCCCTCTAGTTGTTGACGTGATCGTCCTGGCGCATGCTGGGGGTATTGATCATGTTTCCACTCAGGTCTCCCTGATCTAACTACTATTGATTAACAGCGTCATCTTTAGATCTCTCATCTAGCGGCTCTGTTTTCAGACTGTTTCACTCATTTTGACCTCTGAAAACGGCTTGTTGTTGTTGTCGTTATGTGTCCTAAAACCATTACCCTATAAATAGTCTGCGTTTAAAGACCAGGTTACCTGGAAATTACGCAAATCATTTCCGGCACTCAGCAGCCATGGCAACAACAGTGGAGCAGAGAGAGAATTTTGGTTGAACAGAGAATGATGTTTGGCTTTTCACCAGCTGTTCCTCCGTACCAAGTCATGCCTTTATTATGGACGTAAAGGCAGACTTGTGTTTCTAGCTCCAACAGTACAGTAATAACCAGCAATATGCTTGTGTTTCTAGCTCCAACAGTAATACCTAGCAATATGCTTGTGTTTCTAGCTCCAACAGTAATACCCAGCAATATGCTTGTGTTTCTAGCTCCAACAGTAATACCCAGCAATATGCTTGTGTTTCTAGCTCCAACAGTAATACCTAGCAATATGCTTGTGTTTCTATCTCCAACAGTAATACCTAGCAATATGCTTGTGTTTCTAGCTCCAACAGTAATACCTAGCAATATGCTTGTGTTTCTAGCTCCAACAGTAATACCTAGCAATATGCTTGTGTTTCTAGCTCCAACAGTAATACCTAGCAATATGCTTGTGTTTCTAGCTCCAACAGTAATACCTAGCAATATGCTTGTGTTTCTAGCTCCAACAGTAATACCCAGCAATATGCTTGTGTTTCTAGCTCCAACAGTAATACCCAGCAATATGCTTGTGTTTCTAGCTCCAACAGTAATACCCAGCAATATGCTTGTGTTTCTAGCTCCAACAGTAATACCTAGCAATATGCTTGTGTTTCTAGCTCCAACAGTAATACCCAGCAATATGCTTGTGTTTCTAGCTCCAACAGTAATACCCAGCAATATGCTTGTGTTTCTAGCTCCAACAGTAATACCTAGCAATATGCTTGTGTTTCTAGCTCCAACAGTAATACCTAGCAATATGCTTGTGTTTCTATCTCCAACAGTAATACCTAGCAATATGCTTGTGTTTCTAGCTCCAACAGTAATACCTAGCAATATGCTTGTGTTTCTAGCTCCAACAGTAATACCTAGCAATATGCTTGTGTTTCTAGCTCCAACAGTAATACCTAGCAATATGCTTGTGTTTCTAGCTCCAACAGTAATACCTAGCAATATGCTTGTGTTTCTAGCTCCAACAGTAATACCCAGCAATATGCTTGTGTTTCTAGCTCCAACAGTAATACCCAGCAATATGCTTGTGTTTCTAGCTCCAACAGTAATACCCAGCAATATGCTTGTGTTTCTAGCTCCAACAGTAATACCTAGCAATATGCTTGTGTTTCTAGCTCCAACAGTAATACCCAGCAATATGCTTGTGTTTCTAGCTCCAACAGTAATACCCAGCAATATGCTTGTGTTTCTAGCTCCAACAGTAATACCTAGCAATATGCTTGTGTTTCTAGCTCCAACAGTAATACCCAGCAATATGCTTGTGTTTCTAGCTCCGTCAGTAATACCTAGCAATATGCTTGTGTTTCTAGCTCCAACAGTAATACCCAGCAATAGGCTTGTGTTTCTAGCTCCAACAGTAATACCTAGTAATATGCTTGTGTTTCTAGCTCCAACAGTACAGTAATACCCAGCAATATGCTTGTGTTTCTAGCTCCAACAGTAATACCCAGCAATATGCTTGTGTTTCTGGCTCCAACAGTAATACCTAGCAATATGCTTGTGTTTCTAGCTCCAACAGTACAGTAATACCTAGCAATATGCTTGTGTTTCTAGCTCCAACAGTAATACCTAGCAATATGCTTGTGTTTCTAGCTCCAACAGTAATACCTAGCAATATGCTTGTGTTTCTAGCTCCAACAGTAATACCTAGCAATATGCTTGTGTTTCTAGCTCCAACAGTAATACCTAGCAATATGCTTGTGTTTCTAGCTCCAACAGTAATACTTAGCAATATGCTTGTGTTTCTAGCTCCAACAGTAATACCTAGCAATATGCTTGTGTTTCTAGCTCCAACAGTAATACCTAGCAATATGCTTGTGTTTCTCGCTCCAACAGTAATACCTAGCAATATGCTTGTGTTTCTAGCTCCAACAGTGCAGTAATACCTAGCAATATGCTTGTGTTTCTAGCTCCAACAGTAATACCTAGCAATATGCTTGTGTTTCTAGCTCCAACAGTAATACCTAGCAATATGCTTGTGTTTCTAGCTCCAACAGTAATACTTAGCAATATGCTTGTGTTTCTAGCTCCAACAGTAATACCTAGCAATATGCTTGTGTTTCTAGCTCCAACAGTAATACCTAGCAATATGCTTGTGTTTCTAGCTCCAACAGTAATACCTAGCAATATGCTTGTGTTTCTAGCTCCAACAGTAATACCCAGCAATATGCTTGTGTTTCTAGCTCCAACAGTGCAGTAATACCTAGCAATATGCTTGTGTTTCTAGCTCCAACAGTAATACCTAGCAATATGCTTGTGTTTCTAGCTCCAACAGTACAGTAATACCTAGCAATATGCTTGTGTTTCTAGCTCTAACAGTAATACCTAGCAATATGCTTGTGTTTCTAGCTCCAACAGTAATACCTAGCAATATGCTTGTGTTTCTAGCTCCAACAGTACAGTAATACCCAGCAATATGCTTGTGTTTCTAGCTCCAACAGTAATACCTAGCAATATGCTTGTGTTTCTATCTCCAACAGTAATACCTAGCAATATGCTTGTGTTTCTAGCTCCAACAGTAATACCTAGCAATATGCTTGTGTTTCTAGCTCCAACAGTAATACCTAGCAATATGCTTGTGTTTCTAGCTCCAACAGTAATACTTAGCAATATGCTTGTGTTTCTAGCTCCAACAGTAATACCTAGCAATATGCTTGTGTTTCTAGCTCCAACAGTAATACCTAGCAATATGCTTGTGTTTCTAGCTCCAACAGTAATACCCAGCAATATGCTTGTGTTTCTAGCTCCAACAGTGCAGTAATACCTAGCAATATGCTTGTGTTTCTAGCTCCAACAGTAATACCTAGCAATATGCTTGTGTTTCTGGCTCCAACAGTACAGTAATACCTAGCAATATGCTTGTGTTTCTAGCTCTAACAGTAATACCTAGCAATATGCTTGTGTTTCTAGCTCCAACAGTAATACCTAGCAATATGCTTGTGTTTCTAGCTCCAACAGTACAGTAATACCCAGCAATATGCTTGTGTTTCTAGCTCCAACAGTAATACCTAGCAATATGCTTGTGTTTCTAGCTCCAACAGTAATACCTAGCAATATGCTTGTGTTTCTAGCTCCAACAGTAATACCCAGCAATATGCTTGTGTTTCTAGCTCCAACAGTAATACCTAGCAATATGCTTGTGTTTCTAGCTCCATCAGTAATACCTAGCAATATGCTTGTGTTTCTAGCTCCAACAGTAATACCCAGCAATATGCTTGTGTTTCTAGCTCCATCAGTAATACCTAGCAATATGCTTGTGTTTCTAGCTCCAACAGTAATACCTAGCAATATGCTTGTGTTTCTAGCTCCAACAGTAATACCTAGCAATATGCTTGTGTTTCTAGCTCCAACAGTAATACCTAGCAATATGCTTGTGTTTCTAGCAATAGATAACAATACACACGTAATCCACAAAACAAAAAATATATAGAGTTTAAGTCGGAAGTTTACATCCACTGAGGTTGGAGTCATTAAAACTCGTTTTTCAACCACTCCACAAATTTCTTGTTAACAAACTATAGTTTTGGCAAGTCGGTTAGGACATCTACTTTGTACATGACTCAAGTAATTTTTCCAACAATTGTTTACAGACAGATTATTTCACTTATAATCACAATTCCAGTGATTCAGAAGTTTACATACATTAAGTTGACTGTGTCTTTAAACAGCTTGGAAAATTCCAGAAAATGATGTCATGGCTTTAGAAGTTTCTGATAGGCCAATTGACATAATTTGAGTCAATTGGAGGTGTACCTGTGGATGTATTTCAAGGCCTACCTTCAAACTCAGTGCCTCTGCTTGACATCATGGGAAAATCAAAAGAAATCAGCCAAGACCTCAGAAAAAAAAATTGTAGACCTCCACAAGTCTGGTTCAACCTTGGGAGCAATTTCCAAATGCCTGAAGGGACCACGTTCATCTGTACAAACAATAGTACGCAAGTATAAACACCATGGGACCACGCAGCCGTCATACCGCTCAGGACGGAGATGCGTTCTGTCTCCTAGAGATGAACATACTTTGGTGCGAAAAGTGCAAATCAATCCCAGAACAACAGCAAAGAACCTTGTAAAGATGCTGGAGGAAACAGGTACAAAAGGATCCACACTAAAACG
Organism: Salmo trutta; assembly: GCF_901001165.1. Taxonomy (NCBI): domain Eukaryota; kingdom Metazoa; phylum Chordata; class Actinopteri; order Salmoniformes; family Salmonidae; genus Salmo; species Salmo trutta. Next base: position 117,397 of record NW_021822747.1, read on the forward strand.
AGTCCTATATCGACATAACCTGAAAGGTCGCTCAGCAAGGAAGAAGCCACTGCTCCAAAACCGCCATAAAAAAAGCCAGACTACGGTTTGCAACTGCACATGGGGACAAAGATCGTACTTTTTGGAGAAGTGTCCTCTGGTCTGATGAAACAAAAATATAACTGTTTGTCCATAATGACCATCGTTATGTTTGGAGGAGAAATCGGGGAGGCTTGCAAGCCCGAATAACACCATCCCAACCGCGAAGCACAGGGGTGGCAGCATCATGTTGTGGGGTGCTTTGCTGTAGGAGGGACTGGTTCACTTCACAAAATAGATGGTATCATGAGGCAGGAAAAGTATGTGGATATTTTGAAGCAACATCTCAAGACATCAGTCACGAAGTTAAAGCTCCAAATGGACAATGACCCCAAGCATACTTCCAAAGTTGTGTATACCATCAGTATTAGGGCTGATGGTTACAGTGGGTTACAGTATTAGGGCTGATGCTAACAGTGGATTACAGTATTAGGGCAGATGGTATCAGTGGGTTACAGTATTAGGGCTGATGGTGATAGTGGGTTACAGTATTAGGGCTGATGGTTACCGTGGGTTACAGTATTAGGGCTGATGATGACAGTGGGTTTCAGTATTAGGGCTGATGGTGACAGTGGGTTACAGTATTAGGGCTGATGGTGGCAGTGGGTTACAGTATTAGGGCTGATGGTTCCGTGGGTTACAGTATTAGGGCTGATGGTGACAGTGGGTTACAGTATTAGGGCTGATGATGACAGTGGGTTACAGTATTAGGGCTGATGGTGACAGTGGGTTACAGTATTAGGGCTGATGGTTCCGTGGGTTACAGTATTAGGGCTGATGGTGACAGTGGGTTACAGTATTAGGGCTGATGGTGACAGTGGGTTACAGTATTAGGGCTGATGATGACAGTGGGTTACAGTATTAGGGCTGATGGTGATAGTGGGTTACAGTATTAGGGCTGATGGTGACAGTGGGTTACAGTATTAGGGCTGATGGTGACAGTGGGTTACAGTATCAGGGCTGATGGTGATAGTGGGTTACAGTATTAGGGCTGATGGTGGCAGTGGGTTACAGTATTAGGGCTGATGGTGATAGTGGGTTACAGTATTAGGGCTGATGGTAACAGTGGGTTACAGTATTAGGGCTGATGTTGACAGTGGGTTACAGTATTAGGGCTGATGGTAAAATATGCCCGATGTTTTTGAAGGTGCTCAGCCACAGTTTAACTACTCCAGCCTTTCTGTCTATTGTCTCAGAGTTTGTCTTAGTCGCCCTAAACCAAGCCAACAGTGTTTACAGTCACCAAAAGACGCCTATGTTGTCCTGACTGTAGTCTTCTCTTTGTCTCTTCTCTCTCTCTCTCTCTCTCTCTCTCTCAGTGGCTCCAGGGAGCGACCGCCGTCACCACCCCCAGGGAGAGGACTCTGAAACGGGGGACAGATCCAGCTCACAGGCCCTCAGATCACAAGCAGCCACACGTCTACTGGCCTTGGTGTTGACTTCGCTACTAACGACACTTTACATGTACCGACCTAGCTGTTAACGTCATCCCTTCCAAACGCTTTCATTTCCTGTTATCTGTGGAAAGGAAAGGAAATGAAGAGGGACCCGTCTGAGGGGAAGAGGAGGGTAAAGAGAACCTCTAGACGTTCTAGAACTAGAACAGAACTGTGTCTGATGTTCTAGAAGGAGACGGGATGATGTCAGACAGGAAGAGGATATGACAATCATATATATACCTGACTATACCTGCCATTAAGTTTCACTAACAACCTAATACTGAGATATTTAACAAAGGCTAAAGTCTCTGGCCTGAAATACTCTCCTCCTCTTAAAACATTTTTTTATCATATAAAAAAGGGGAAAATAATGTCATTGTATTTCATTGATAATATAAACTACCGTTCAAAAAGTTTGGGGTCACTTAGAAATGTCCTTGTTTTTGAAAAAAAATAACAAAAAAAATTGTTCATTAAAGTAACATCAAATTTATTAGAAATACAGTGTAGACATTTGTTAATGTTGTAAATGACTATTGTAGCTGGAAACGGCTGATTTTTTATGGAATATCTACATAGGCGTTCAGAGGCCCATTATCAGCAACCATCACTCCTGTGTTCCAATGGCCCGTTGTGTTAGCTAATCCACGTTTATCATTTTAAAAGGATAATTGATCATTAGAAAACCCTTTTGCAATTATGTTAGCTCAGCTGAAAACTGTTGTTCTGATTAAAGAAGCAATAAAACTGGCCTTCTTTAGACTAGTTGAGTATCTGGAGCATCAGCATTTGTGGGTTCGATTACAGACTCAAAATGGCCAGAAACAAAGACCTTTCTTCTGAAACTCGTCAGTCTATTCTTATTCCATTCGAGAAATTGGCAAGAAACTGAAAATCTCGTACAACGCTGTGTACTACTCCCTTCACAGAACAGCGCAAACTGGCTCTAACCAGAATAGAAAGAGGAGTGGGAGGCCCCGGTGCACAACTGATCAAGAGGACAAGTACATTAGAGTGATTAGTTTGAGAAACAGACGCCTCACAAGTCCTCAACTGGCAGCGTCATTAAATAGTACCCACAAAACACCAGTCTCAACGTCAACAGTGAAGAGGCGACTCCGGGATGCTGGCCTTCATCATGTGGTGGTACCATGAACCCTGAGGTTCTCAATACACACACCTAGTCAATGGGTACGGTAGGTGGAAAACATTAACATTACAGTCAATGGGTACGGTAGGTGGAAAACATTAACATTACAGTCAATGGGTACGGTAGGTGGAAAACATTAACATTACAGTCAATGGGTACGGTAGGTGGAAAACATTAACATTACAGTCAATGGGTACGGTAGGTGGAAAACATTAACATTACAGTCAATGGGTACGGTAGGTGGAAAACATTAACATTACAGTCAATGGGTACGGTAGGTGGAAAACATTAACATTACAGTCAATGGGTACGGTAGGTGGAAAACATTAACATTACAGTCAATGGGTACGGTAGGTGGAAAACATTAACATTACAGTCAATGGGTACGGTAGGTGGAAAACATTAACATTACAGTCAATGGGTACGGTAGGTGGAAAACATTAACATTACAGTCAATGGGTACGGTAGGTGGAAAACATGAACATTACAGTCAATGGGTACGGTAGGTGGAAAACATTAACATTACAGTCAATGGGTACGGTAGGTGGAAAACAAAGTTGTGGGGTCCGGGCGTCCACTACAGAGGACATAGTTGTGGTGTCCACTACAGAGGACATAGTTGTGGGGTCCAGGTGTCCACTACAGAGGACATAGTTGTGGTGTCCAGGTGTCCACTACAGAGGACATAGTTGTGGCGTCCACTACAGAGGACATAGTTGTGGGGTCCAGGTGTCCACTACAGAGGACATAGTTGTGGTGTCCACTACAGAGGACATAGTTGTGGGGTCCAGGTGTCCACTACAGAGGACATAGTTGTGGGGTCCAGGCGTCCACTACAGAGGACATAGTTGTGGTGTCCACTACAGAGGACATAGTTGTGGTGTCCACTACAGAGGACATAGTTGTGGTGTCCAGGCGTCCACTACAGAGGACATAGTTGTGGTGTCTACTACAGAGGACATAGTTGTGGCGTCCACTACAGAGGACATAGTTGTGGCGTCCAGGTGTCCACTACGGAGGACATAGTTGTGGTGTCCACTACAGAGGACATAGTTGTGGCGTCCAGGTGTCCACTACAGAGGACATAGTTGTGGCGTCCAGGTGTCCACTACGGAGGACATAGTTGTGGCGTCCAGGTGTCCACTACAGAGGACATAGTTGTGGCGTTCCAGGTGTCCACTACAGAGGACATAGTTGTGGCGTCCAGGTGTCCACTACAGAGGACATAGTTGTGGCGTCCAGGTGTCCACTACGGAGGACATAGTTGTGGCGTCCAGGTGTCCACTACGGAGGACATAGTTGTGGCGTCCAGGTGTCCACTACGGAGGACATAGTTGTGGCGTCCAGGTGTCCACTACGGAGGACATAGTTGTGGCGTCCAGGTGTCCACTACGGAGGACATAGTTGTGGCGTCCAGGTGTCCACTACGGAGGACATTTCTTGATAAGTTCCTATTTGTTCCTGTTTCTTACAGTCCTGACAACTCACCAAACTATTCCTGAGATATTCACTTACTAGAAAACGTTTGAATATAAAACTCACTGAAATTATCATTAATAAATATATATATTTTTTTAAAGAACCAGGAAGATGAAGTTGTCAAAAGCCACACCCCCACACATATGAGATCATTGAAAAGCCCAGGATGTCCTCTCGAAGGGACAACAGGACTTAATACAGTGGCTCGTACGGCCTCAGAGATACGGACCAGGAACTGATGTCCTCTCGAATGGACAACAGGACTTAATACAGTGGCTCGTATGGCCTCAGAGATACGGACCAGGAACTGATGTCATCTCGAAGGGACAACAGGACTTAATACAGTGGCTTGTACGGCCTCAGAGCTACGGACCAGGAACTGATGTCCTCTCGAAGGGACAACAGGACTTAATACAGTGGCTCGTACGGCCTCAGAGCTACGGACCAGGAACTGATGTCCTCTCGAAGGGACAACAGGACTTAATACAGTGGCTCGTACGGCCTCAGAGATACGGACCAGGAACTGATGTCATCTCGAAGGGACAACAGGACTTAATACAGTGGCTCGTACGGCCTCAGAGCTACGGACCAGGAACTGATGTCATCTCGAAGGGACAACAGGACTTAATACAGTGGCTCGTATGGCCTCAGAGATACGGACCAGGAACTGATGTCATCTCGAAGGGACAACAGGACTTAATACAGTGGCTCGTACGGCCTCAGAGATACGGACCAGGAACTGATGTCATCTCGAAGGGACAACAATGAAATGGTCTCAGGAGGATATGAGAACAACATGAAGAAGGTGAAGTGGATTAGAGAGGAGGAGGGAGAGGAGGAGGGGGAGGAGGAGGGAGAGGAGGAGGGGGAGGAGGAGGGGGAGGAGGAGGAGGGTGAGGAGGGGGAGGAGGAGGAGGGGGAGGAGGAGGGGTAGAGAGGAGGAGGAGAAGGGAGGGGTAGAGAGGAGGAGGGGGAGGAGGAGGGAGAGGAGGAGGGGGAGGAGGAGGAGGAGGGTGAGGAGGGGGAGGAGGAGGGGGTGGAGGAGGGAGAGGAGGAGGGGGAGGAGGAGGGGTAGAGAGGAGGAGGAGAAGGGAGGGGTAGAGAGGAGGAGGGGGAGGAGGAGGAGGAGGGGTAGAGAGGAGGAGGGGGGAGGAGGAGGAGGAGGGGGGGGGAGGAGGAGGGAGGAGGAGGAGGGAGAGGAGGAGGGGGAGGAGGAGGAGGAGGAGGAGGGGGTAGAGACGAGGAAGAGGAGGGGGAGGAGGAGGGAGAGGAGGAGGGGGAGGAGGAGGAGGGGGAGGAGGAGGGAGAGGAGGAGGAGGGTGAGGAGGGAGAGGAGGAGGGGGAGGAGGAGGGGTAGGGTGAGGAGGGGGAGGAGGAGGGAGAGGAGGAGGGGGAGGAGGAGGGGTAGAGAGGAGGAGGAGAAGGGAGGGGTAGAGAGGAGGAGGGGGAGGAGGAGGAGGAGGGGTAGAGAGGAGGAGGGGGAGGAGGAGGAGGAGGGGGGGGAGGAGGAGGGAGGAGGAAGAGGAGGAGGGGGAGGAGGAGGAGGAGGAGGAGGGGGGGGGTAGAGACGAGGAAGAGGAGGGGGAGGAGGAGGGAGAGGAGGAGGGGGAGGAGGAGGAGGAGGAGGAGGGGGAGGGGTAGAGAGGAGGAAGGGAGAGGAGGAGGGGTAGAGAGGAGGAGGTGAGGAGGAGGGAGAGGAGGAGGGGTAGAGAGGGGAGGAGGAGGGGGAGGAGGAGGAGGTGAGGAGGAGGGAGAGGAGGGAGGGGTTAGAGAGGAGGAGGGGGAGGAGGAGGGGTTAGAGAGGAGGAAGGGAGTGGAGGAGGGGTAGAGAGGAGGAGGAGGTGAGGAGGAGGGGGAGGGGTAGAGAGGAGGGGGAGAGAGGAGGAGGGGGAGATTGGAAGGGAGAGAGGAGGGGTAGAGGAGGAAGAGGGGAGAGGAGGGGGAGGGGTAGAGAGGAGGGGGGAGAGGAGGAGGCGTAGAGGAGGGAAGATAGATGAGGTGGTAGGAGGGAGATAGGAGGTGGTAGGAGAGAGAGAGAGAGAGAGAGAGAGAGACAGAGAGAGAGACAGAGAGAGAGAGACAGAGAGAGAGAGAGAGAGAGGAGAGAGACGAGAGAAGAGAGAAGCAGAGAGATAGAGACAGAGACAGAGAGAGAGAGAGAGAGAGAGAGAGAGACAGAGAGAGAGAGAGAGAGAGAGAGAGACAGACAGACAGAGAGAGAGTGTGTGTGTGTGTGTGTGTGTGTGTGTGTGAGTGGGTCAGTGAATTCAGTCTCTCCCCTCCCATCCCCAGATTAGTTTCCCCAGGAGTCCATTATCTCCTTTCTAACTCAATCCATCACTCCCCCTCTGCTTCTCTCTTCCACTTCACAGGGTGCTGTGAGGATGTGTGTGTGTGTGTGTGTGTGTGTGTGTGTGAGTGATTTGGGACCTCTCCAATGCAGAGTCCAGATGAGCTCAGGTGTGATACAGTCTCTCCTCTTCCCACACTACAGGTTTCATCCAATCCGTATTGCGTAAGATCTGCTTTAGGATTTAAAGGTAATTTCCGTTTGAGCCGTCATATAAACGTTTACGGTGAAATGCAGTCGCCACCAACGCGGGAACATTGCCTTTTAATTCTCAATCAAACTAGAACACAGATCTTCCTCTACTTCTGTGATGAGGATCAGCCCGAACATCCCTATGGGCCCGATTCAGACTTAGGACATGTAGGCCTTTCCTACCTGCCTTTCCTACCTGCCTTTCCTAACTGCCTTTCCTACCTGCCTTTCCTACCTGCCTTTCCTAACTGCCTTTCCTACCTGCCTTTCCTACCTGCCTTTCCTACAGGCCTTTCCTAACTGCCTTTCCTACAGGCCTTTCCTACCTGCCTATCCTACCTGCCTTTCCTACAGGCCTTTCCTACCTGCCTTTCTTACCTGTTTTTCCAACAGGCCTTTCCTACAGGCCTTTCCTACCTGCCTTTCTTACCTGATTTTCCTACAGGCCTTTCCTACCTGCCTTTCCTACCTGCCTTTCCTACCTGCCTTTCTTACCTGTTTTTCCTACAGGCCTTTCCTACCTGCTTTTCCTACCTGCCTTTCCTACCTGCCTTTCTTACCTGTTTTTCCTACAGGCCTCTCCTACCTACCTTTCCTACCTGCCTTTCCTACCTGCCTTTCCTACCTGCCTTTCCTACAGGCCTTTCCTACCTGCCTTTCCTACAGGCCTTCCTACCTGCCTTTCCTACCCTGCTTTCCTACCTGCCTTTCCTACCTGCCTTTCCTACCTGCCTTTCCTACCTGCCTTTCCTACCTGCCTTTCCTACCTGCCTTTCCTACAGGCCTTTCCTACCTGCCTTTCCTACCTGCTTTTCCTACCTGCCTTTCCTACCTGCCTTTCCTACAGGCCTTTACTACCTGCCTTTCCTACCTGCCTTTCCTACAGGCCTTTTGACAGGTGAATAGTGAGGAGTCTGAATACATGAATGAATTTGAATCACCTGAAGAATCAAGTCCCAGCGGCTTCAGCAAACCTCCCAAAAACCTGAAGAACCAAGTCCCAGCGGCTTGTGTGTGTGTGTGTGTGTGTGTGTGTGTGTGTGTGTGTGTGTGTGTGTGTGTGTGTGTGTGTGTGTGTGTGGTGTGTGTGTATTAACTCAGGCACAGCAGCCTTAGCCTGGAAGATAATATCGTCAGAGTCACAACAACAACAACAACAAAAAGTCACATCTTTCATGTTTATCTGCAATAACAGAACGCCAGGCTGGGTGCCATGGAAACAAGGCCCCTGTCTGCAACATAGACCCGGATTCAAAACAAAGTGGCTCTGTAGACTTTACATTACTCTTCTTGAAAGCGTTTACGAGATGAGCACAGTGAAATTCATAAAACCTGCACAGCCGAAGTTATAATCTGTCTCCGTATTAGTGGCCTTTCCTACCTGCCTTTCCTACCTGCCTTTCCTACAGGCCTTTCCTACCTGCCTTTCCTACCTGCCTTTCCTACCTGCCTTTCCTACAGGCCTTTCCTACAGGCCTTTCCTACCTGCCTTTCCTACCTGCCTTTCCTACCTGCCTTTCCTACAGGCCTTTCCTACAGGCCTTCCTACCTGCCTTTCCTACCTGCCTTTCCTACAGGCCTTTCCTACAGGCCTTTCCTACAGGCCTTTCCTACAGGCCTTTCCTACCTGCCTTTCCTACCTGCCTTTCCTACAGGCCTTTCCTACAGGCCTTTCCTGCAGGCCTCTCCTACCTGCCTTTCCTACCTGCCTTTCCTACAGGCCTTTCCTACCTGCCTTTCCTACCTGCCTTTCATACAGGCCTTTCCTATCAGCTCTGGTGTCAGGGACAGCGGAGAGTGGCAGTTCAAACAGTGGATCCTCTACATGTCTTAATGCTGGGTCCTCAAGCTGGAATATTATTATATATAACAGTATAACTGAGAGGGATATATAGTTAGGGATGATACCGGTGTTATTTTGGGGGTGTTGAACTGAGAGGGATGATACCGGTGTTATTTTGGGGGTGTTGAACTGAGAGGGATGATACCGGTGTTATTTTGTGGGGTGTTGAACTGAGAGGGATGATCTGGGTGTTATTTTGTGGGGTGTTGAACTGAGAGGGATGATACCGGTGTTATTTTGTGGGGTGTTGAACTGAGAGGGATGATACCGGTGTTATTTTGTGGGGTGTTGAACTGAGAGGGATGATACCGGTGTTATTTTGTGGAGGTGTTGAACTGAGAGGGATGATACCGGTGTTATTTTGTGGGGTGTTGAACTGAGAGGGATGATACCGGTGTTTTTTTGGGGGTGTTGAATTGAGAGGGTGATCTGGGTGTTTTTATGGGGGTGTTGAACTGAGAGGGATGATCTGGGTGTTATTTTGGGGGTGTTGAACTGAGAGGGATGATACCGGTGTTATTTTATGGGGTGTTGAACTGAGAGGGATGATACCGGTGTTATTTTGGGGGTGTTGAACTGAGAGGGATTGTCCAGGTGTTATTTTGTGGGGTGTTGAACTGAGAGGGATGATACGGGTGTTATTTTGGGGGTGTTGAACTGAGAGGGATGATCTGGGTGTTATTTTGGGGTTGTTGAACTGAGAGGGATGATACAGGTGTTATTTTGGGGGGTGTTGAACTGAGAGGGATGATCTGGGTGTTATTTTCGGAGTGTTGAACTGAGAGGGATGATACCGGTGTTATTTTGGGGGTGTTGAACTGAGAGGGATGATACCGGTGTTATTTTGGGGGTGTTGAACTGAGAGGGATGATACCGGTGTTATTTTGTGGGGTGTTGAACTGAGAAGGATGATACCGGTGTTATTTTGGGGGGTGTTGAACTGAGAGGGATGATCTGAGTGTTATTTTGGGGGTGTTGAACTGAGAGGGATGATACCGGTGTTATTTTATGGGGTGTTGAACTGAGAGGGATGATACCGGTGTTATTTTGGGGGTGTTGAACTGAGAGGGATGATACCAGTGTTATTTTGTGGGGTGTTGAACTGAGAGGAATGATACCAGTGTTGTTTTGGGGTGTTGAACTGAGAGGGATGATCTGGGTGTTATTTTGGCGGTGTTGAACTGAGAGGGATGATCTGGGTGTTATTTTGGGGTTGTTGAACTGAGAGCGATGATACCGGTGTTATTTTATGGGGTGTTGAACTGAGAGGGATGATCTGGGTGTTATTTTGGGGGTGTTGAACTGAGAGGGATGATCTGGGTGTTATTTTGGGGGTGTTGAATTGAGAGGGATGATACCGGTGTTATTTTGGGGGTGTTGAACTGAGAGGGATGATCTGGGTGTTATTTTGGGGGTGTTGAACTGAGAGGGATGATACCGGTGTTATTTTGGGGGGTTTTGAACTGATAGGGATGATCTGGGTGTTATTTTCGGGGTGTTGAACTGAGAGGGATGATACCGGTGTTTTTTTGGGGGTGTTGAATTGAGAGGGTGATCTGGGTGTTTTTATGGGGGTGTTGAACTGAGAGGGATGATACCAGTGTTATTTTGTGGGGTGTTGAACTGAGAGGAATGATACCAGTGTTGTTTTGGGGGTGTTGAACTGAGAGGGATGATCTGGGTGTTATTTTGGCGGTGTTGAACTGAGAGGGATGATCTGGGTGTTATTTTGGGGTTGTTGAACTGAGAGCGATGATACCGGTGTTATTTTATGGGGTGTTGAACTGAGAGGGATGATCTGGGTGTTATTTTGGGGGTGTTGAACTGAGAGGGATGATCTGGGTGTTATTTTGGGGGTGTTGAATTGAGAGGGATGATACCGGTGTTATTTTGGGGGTGTTGAACTGAGAGGGATTATACCGGTGTTATTTTGGGGGTGTTGAACTGAGAGGGATGATACCGGTGTTATTGTGGGGGTGTTGAACTGAGAGGGATGATCTGGGTGTTATTTTGGAGGTGTTGAACTGAGAGGGATGATACCGGTGTTATTTTGTGGGGTGTTGAACTGAGAGGGATGATACTGGTGTTATTTTGTGGGGTGTTGAACTGAGAGGGATGATACCGGTGTTATTTTGGGGGGTGTTGAACTGAGAGGGATGATCTGGGTGTTATTTTGGGGGTGTTGAACTGAGAGGGATGATACCGGTGTTATTTTGGGGGGTGTTGAACTGAGAGGGATGATCTGGGTGTTATTTTCGGGGTGTTGAACTGAGAGGGATGATCTGGGTGTTATTTTGTGGGTGTTGAACTGAGAGGGATGATACCGGTGTTATTTTTGGGGTGTTGAACTGAGAGGGATGATCTGGGTGTTATTTTGGGGGTGTTGAACTGAGAGGGATGATACCGGTGTTATTTTGGGGGGTGTTGAACTGAGAGGGATGATCTGGGTGTTATTTGGGGGGTGTTGAACTGAGAGTGATTGTCTGGGTGTTATTTTGGGGGTGTTGAAAGTGATAAAGAATTTTTAATCTGTTTGCTACACAGGCAGGAGGTTAATTGGTGTTAAGCCAGTCTGGCCGTCAACCAATAGAGATCCAAAGTTAAGTCCCTCAGCAATGTTTATGACAGGGCTCGCGGATTGGCCAACAGGAGAGCTGGGAGCTGGGGCTCAGCCAATCAGAACACAGCAGAGAGAAGCGTCGGGTTTTTTTTGACTCTCCAAAATAAATATGTTGTTATTATAACGTCTCGATCGAAATGACAAAAAAACGACCCTTCAGGAAGCTTCGTGTGGACTTGTTTGTGGTGATTGTTTTATGAAACCTCCTGCTGTTTTTTTTAGAGAGGTTAGTGTAATGTCCTGTACATCACCATCTCTGTTTCCTGTATAATGGCAGGAACGGAAGAGATATTAGCTCAAACTAAAACAACAATCTCCAATCCTCTTGTTTATCGCGTCCTCCCCCTCAGGACTCCAGCTGATGTGTGAGGAAGGAGAAAACAGTCACATCAATATTGGGTTTTTCCTGCTGTCTCTCCTCCCACGGAGATAAGTGCCTCAATTCACCCCCAGTACTGCTTCCACCTATCACACAGTGGCTGGTGCTGGGAACAGCTTTCACAATAAACTCTCTCTCTCTCTCTCTGTCACGATTTCTCCTCTCTCTCTTTTGCTCTCTCTCTGACTGACTCTCTCTTAATCACGATCTCTCGCTCTCTCTCGCTGTCTCTCTCTCTCTCGCTGTCTCTCCCTCTCTCTCTGTCTCTCTCTCTCTCGCTGTCTCTCTCGCTGTCTCTCTCTCGCTCTGTCTCTCGCTCTCTGTCTCTCCCTCTCTCGCTGTCTCTCTCTCTCGCTGTCTCTCCCTCGCTCTCTGTCTCTCCCTCTCTCGCTGTCTCTCTCTCTCGCTGTCTCTCCCTCGCTCTCTGTCTCTCTCTCGCTCTCTGTCTCTCCCTCTCGCTCTCTGTCTCTCTCTCTCGCTGTCTCTCTCTCTCGCTGTCTCTCTCTCTCTCAGCAGTGCTGTGATGTAGGAGTGAACAGTAGGGTACATCTGTCTGCTATTTTATTTGATGGAAGATAGATGGACATTCGCTAATGCAGACACAAATACATAGGGTTTTGAATCTACTGAAAGAGAGAGAGAGAGAAATTCAACAGCTTTTATTGTATTATGTATTATGAAAGGCAGGAATCAACAGCTTGTATTGTATAATGACAGGCAGGAATCAACAGCTTGTATTGTGTTATGACAGGCAGGAATCAACAGCTTGTATTGTATTATGACAGGCAGGAATCAACAGCTTGTATTGTATTATGACAGGCAAGAATCAACAGCTTGTATTGTATCATGAATTATAACAGGCAGGAATCAACAGCTTGTATTGTATTATGACAGGCAGGAATCAAACGCTTGTATTGTATTATAACAGGCAGAAATCAACAGCTTGTATTGTATTATAACAGGCAGGAATCAACAGCTTGTATTGTATCATGTATTATAACAGGCAGGAATCAACAGCTTGTATTGTATTGTATTGTATTATAACAGGCAGGAATCAACAGCTTGTATTGTTTTGTATTATAACAGGCAGGAATCAACAGCTTGTATTGTATTATGACAGGCAGGAATCAACAGCTTGTATTGTATTATGACAGGCAGGAATCAACAGCTTGTATTGTGTTATGACAGGCAGAAATCAACAGCTTGTATTGTATTATGACAGGCAGGAATCAACAGCTTGTATTGTATTATGACAGGCAGGAATCAACAGCTTGTATTGTATTATAACAGGCAGGAATCAACAGCTTGTATTGTATTATGACAGGCAGGAATCAACAGCTTGTATTGTATTATGTATTAAAACAGGCAAGAATCAACAGCTTGTATTGTATAATGACAGGCAGGAATCAACAGCTTGTATTGTATTATGACAGGCAGGAATCAACAGCTTGTATTGTATTATAACAGGCAGGAATCAACAGCTTGTATTGTATTATGACAGGCAGGAATCAACAGCTTGTATTGTATTATAACAGGCAGTAATCAACAGCTTGTATTGTATTATGACAGGCAGGAATCAACAGCTTGTATTGTATTATGACAGGCAGGAATCACCAGCTTGTATTGTATTATGACAGGCAGGAATCAACAGCTTGTATTGTGTTATGACAGGCAGGAATCAACAGCTTGTATTGTATTATGACAGGCAGGAATCAACAGCTTGTATTGTGTTATGACAGGCAGGAATCAACAGCTTGTATTGTATTATGACAGGCAGGAATCAACAGCTTGTATTGTATTATAACAGGCAGGAATCAACAGCTTGTATTGTATTATAACAGGCAGGAATCAACAGCTTGTATTGTATTATAACAGGCAGGAAACAACAGCTTGTATTGTATTATAACAGGCAGGAATCAACAGCTTGTATTGTATTATGACAGGCAGGAATCAACAGCTTGTATTGTATTATAACAGGCAAGAATCAACAGCTTGTATTGTATTATGACAGGCAGGAATCAACAGCTTGTATTGATTATGTATTATAACAGGCAATAATCAACAGCTTGTATTGTATATGACAGGCAGGTAGTCAACAGCTTGTATTGTATTATGACAGGCAGGATACAACAGCTTGTATTGTATTATGACCGGCAGGAATCATCAGCTTGTATTGTATTATGACAGGCAGGAATCAACAGCTTGTATTGTATTATGACAGGCAGGAATCAACAGCTTGTAATGTATTATGACAGGCAGGAATCACCAGCTTGTATTGTATTATGACAGGCAGGAATCAACAGCTTGTATTGTATTATGACAGGCAGGAATCAACAGCTTGTATTGTATTATGACAGGCAGGAATCAACAGCTTGTATTGTATTATAACAGGCAGGAATCAACAGCTTGTATTGTATTATAACAGGCAGGAATCAACAGCTTGTATTGTATTATGACAGGCAGGAATCAACAGCTTGTATTGTATTATGTATTAAAACAGGCAAGAATCAACAGCTTGTATCGTATAATGACAGGCAGGAATCAACAGCTTGTATTGTATTATGACAGGCAGGAATCAACAGCTTGTATTGTATTATAACAGGCAGTAATCAACAGCTTGTATTGTATTATGACAGGCAGGAATCAACAGCTTGTATTGTATTATAACAGGCAGGAATCAACAGCTTGTATTGTATTATGACAGGCAGGAATCAACAGCTTGTATTGTATTATGTCAGGCAGGAATCAACAGCTTGTATTGTATTATGTATTATAACAGGCAAATAATCAACAGCTTGTATTGTATTATGACAGGCAGGAGTCAACAGCTTGTATTGTATTATGACAGGCAGGAATCAACAGCTTGTATTGTATTATGACCGGCAGGAATCATCAGCTTGTATTGTATTATGACAGGCAGGAATCAACAGCTTGTATTGTATTATGACAGGCAGGAATCAACAGCTTGTATTGTGTTATGAAGGCAGAATCAACAGCTGTATTGTATTATGACAGGCTGTAATCAACAGCTTGTATTGTATTATGACAGGCAGGAATCAACAGCTTGTATTGTATTATGACAGGCAGGAATCAACAGCTTGTATTGTATTATGACAGGCAGGAATCAACAGCTTGTATTGTATTATGACACGCAGGATCAACAGCTTGTATTTATTATGACAGGCAGGAATCAAACAGTTTGTATTTATTATGACAGGCAAGGAATCAACAGCTTGGTATTGTGTTATGACAGGCAGGAATCAACAGCTTGTATTGTATTATGACAGGCAGGAATCAACAGCTTGTATTGTATTATGACACGCAGGAATCAACAGCTTGTATTGTATTATGACAGGCAGGAATCAACAGCTTGTATGTGTTATGACAGGCAGGAATCAACAGCTTGTATTGTATTATGACAGGCAGGAATCAACAGCTTGTATTGTATTATGACAGGCAGGAATCAACAGCTTGTATTGTGTTATGACAGGCAGGAATCAACAGCTTGTATTGTATTATGACAGGCAGGAATCAACAGCTTGTATTGTATTATGACAGGCAGGAATCAACAGCTTGTATTGTGTTATGACAGGCAGGAATCAACAGCTTGTATTGTATTATGACAGGCAGGAATCAACAGCTTGTATTGTATTATGACAGGCAGGAATCAACAGCTTGAATTGTATTATAACAGGCAGGAATCAACAGCTTGTATTGTATTATAACAGGCAGGAATCAACAGCTTGTATTGTATTATGTATTATAACAGGCAAATAATCAACAGCTTGTATTGTATTATGACAGGCAGGAGTCAACAGCTTGTATTGTATTATGACAGGCAGGAATCAACAGCTTGTATTGTATTATGACCGGCAGGAATCATCAGCTTGTATTGTATTATGACAGGCAGGAATCAACAGCTTGTATTGTATTATGACAGGCAGGAATCAACAGCTTGTATTGTATTATGACAGGCAGGAATCAACAGCTTGTATTGTATTATGACAGGCTGTAATCAACAGCTTGTATTGTATTATGACAGGCAGGAATCAACAGCTTGTATTGTATTATGACAGGCAGGAATCAACAGCTTGTATTGTATTATGACAGGCAGGAATCACCAGCTTGTATTGTATTATGACAGGCAGGAATCAACAGCTTGTATTGTATTATAACAGGCAAGAATCAACAGCTTGTATTGTATTATGTCAGGCAGGAATCAACAGCTTGTATTGTATTATGTATTATAAACAGGCAAATAATCAACAGCTTGTATTGTATTATGACAGGCAGGAGTCAACAGCTTGTATTGTATTATGACAGGCAGGAATCAACAGCTTGTATTGTATTATGACCGGCAGGAATCATCAGCTTGTATTGTATTATGACAGGCAGGAATCAACAGCTTGTATTGTATTATGACAGGCAGGAATCAACAGCTTGTATTGTATTATTACAGGCAGGAATCAACAGCTTGTATTGTATTATGACAGGCTGTAATCAACAGCTTGTATTGTATTATGACAGGCAGGAATCAACAGCTTGTATTGTATTATGACAGGCAGGAATCAACAGCTTGTATTGTATTATGACAGGCAGGAATCAACAGCTTGTATTGTATTATGACACGCAGGAATCAACAGCTTGTATTGTATTATGACAGGCAGGAATCAACAGCTTGTATTGTATTATGACAGGCAGGAATCAACAGCTTGTATTGTATTATGACAGGCAGACATAACAGCTTGTATTGTGTATGACAGGCAGGAATCAACAGCTTGTATTGTATTATGACAGGCAGGAATCAACAGCTTGTATTTTATTATGACAGGCAGGAATCAACAGCTTGTATTGTGTTATGACAGGCAGGAATCAACAGCTTGTATTGTATTATGACAGGCAGGAATCAACAGCTTGTATTGTGTTATGACAGGCAGGAATCAACAGCGTGTATTGTATTATGACAGGCAGGAATCAACAGCTTGTATTTTATTATGACAGGCAGGAATCAACAGCTTGTATTGTATTATGTATTATAACAGGCAAATAATCAACAGCTTGTATTGTATTATGACAGGCAGGAGTCAACAGCTTGTATTGTATTATGACAGGCAGGAATCAACAGCTTGTATTGTATTATGACCGGCAGGAATCATCAGCTTGTATTGTATTATGACAGGCAGGAATCAACAGCTTGTATTGTATTATGACAGGCAGGAATCAACGCTTGTATTGTATTATGACAGGCAGGAATCAACAGCTTGTTTGTATTATGACAGGCTGTAATCAACCAGCTTGTGATTGTATTATGACAGGCAGGAATCAACAGCTTGTATTGTATATGACAGGCAGGAATCAAACAGCTTGTATGTATTATGACAGGCAGGAATCAACAGCTTGTATTGTATTATGACACGCAGGAATCAACAGCTTGTATTTTATTATGACAGGCAGGAATCAACAGCTTGTATTGTATTATGACAGGCAGGAATCAACAGCTTTGTATTGTATTATGACAGGCAGGATCAACAGCTTGTATTGTGTTATGACAGGCAAGGAATCAACAGCTTGTATTGTATTATGACAGGCAGGAATCAACAGCTTGTATTTTATTATGACAGGCAGGAAATCAACAGCTTGTATTGTGTTAGGACAGGCAGGAATCAACAGCTTGTATTGTATTATGACAGGCAGGAATCAACAGCTTGTATTGTGTTAATGACAGGCAGGAATCAACAGCTTGTATTGTATTATGACAGGCAGGAATCAACAGCTTGTATTTTATTATGACAGGCAGGAAATCAACAGCTTGTATTGTGTTATGACAGGCAGGAATCAACAGCTTGTATTGTATTATGACAGGCAGGAATCAACAAGCTTGTATTGTATTATGACAGGCAGGAATCAACAGCTTGTATTGTATTATGACAGGCTGTAATCAAGCAGCTTGTATTGTATTTATGACAGGCAAGAATCAACAGCTTGTATTGTATTATAACAGGCAGGAATCAACAGCTTGTATTGTTATTATGACATGGCAGGAATCAACAGCTTGTATTGTGTTATGACAGGCAGGAATCAACAGCTTGTATTGTGTTATAACAGGCAGGAATCAACAGCTTTTATTGTGGTTATAACAGGCAGGAATCAACAGCTTGTATTGTTTATAACAGGGGCAGGAATCAACAGCTTGTATTGTGTTATAACAGGCAGGAATCAACAGCTTGTATTGTATTATAACAGGCAGGAATCAACAGCTTGTATTGTATTATAACAGGCAGGAATCAACAGCTTGTATTGTATTATAACAGGCAGGAATCAACAGCTTGTATTGTATTATAAACAGGCAGGAATCAACAGCTTGTATTGTGTTAGAACAGGCAGAATCAACAGCTTGTATTGTGTTATAACAGGCATTAACCTTGTCCAGACCGCGAGTTAAATGGCAGTATTTATGGACAACAGAAAGAGAACACTGTCTGTTCTATAATAATACCTACTTTTCTAACCAAGCAGTGAGGCCCGAGGCGGTGTTGTATATGGCCAATGGCTAACGGTTGTTGGCAGTACGACACAACGCTGAGTGCCTGGAAAACAGTCCTTAGCCGTGGTATATTGGCCAGGTACCGCAAACCCCCGCGGTGCCTTATTGCCGTTATTAACAGGTTACCAACGTAATTAGAGCAGTAAACAACACCTTATATTGTCTGATATACCACGGCTTTCAGCCAATCAGCAACCAGGAGCCAAACTATCCGATTTCTAAAAAATTAGGTAAGAACATTAGATAAGTAATTAGATAAGTACATTAGGTGAGTACATTAGATGAGTACATTAGATGAGTACATTAGATGAGTACATTAGATGAGTACATTAGATGAGTACATTAGGTGAGAACATTAGATGAGTACATTAGGTGAGTACATTAGATGAGTACATTAGATGAGTACATTAGATGAGTACATTAGATGAGTACATTAGGTGAGAACATTAGATGAGTACATTAGATGAGTACATTAGATAAGTACATTAGATGAGTACATTAGATGAGTACATTAGATGAGTACATTAGGTGAGTACATTAGATGAGTACATTAGATAAGTACATTAGATGAGTACATTAGGTGAGTACATTAGATGAGTACATTAGATGAGTACATTAGATGAGTACATTAGGTGAGAACATTAGATGAGTACATTAGATGAGTACATTAGATAAGTACATTAGATGAGTACATTAGATGAGTACATTAGATGAGTACATTAGGTGAGTACATTAGATGAGTACATTAGATGAGTACATTAGGTGAGTACATTAGATGAGTACATTAGGTAAGTACATTAGGTGAGTACATAAGATGAGTACATTAGATGAGTACATTAGGTGAGTGCATAGATAAGTACATTAGATAAGTCGCATTAGATAAGTACATTAGATGAGTACATTAGATGAGTACATTAGGTGAGTACATTAGATGAGTACATTCAGGTGAGTACATTAGATGAGTACATTAGATAAGTACATTAGATAAGTACATTAGGTAAGTAATATCTAAATAATGGTAACTTTTTGATTGCTAACAGAACCTTCTCCTCCTCTTATAAGGCAAGAGGGCTAGATTAAAGATTTATACCCTCCTCTCTCTCTCCCCCTTCCCCTACCCTCCTCCTCCTCTCTCTCCCCCTTCCCTCCTCCTCTCTCCCCCTTCCCTCCTCCTCTCTCTCCCCTCTCCCCTCCTCCCTCCTCTCCCCCTTCCCTACCCTCCCTCCCTCCTCTCCCCTTCCCTCCTCCTCTCTCCCCTTCCCTACCCTTCTCCTCTCTCTCTCCCCCTTCCCTACCCTCCTCCTCCTCTCTCTCCCCCCTTCCCTACCCTCCTCCTCTCTCTCCCCCCTTCCCCTCCTCCTCTCTCTCGCCCCCCTTCCCTCCTCCTCCTCCTCTCTCCCCCTTCCCTTCCCTCCTCCTCCTCTCTCTCTCCCCTTCCCTCCTCCTCTCTCTCTCCCCCTACCCCTCCTCCTCCTCTCTCCCCCCCTCTACCCTACCCTCCTCCTCTCTCTCTCCCCCCTACCCTACCCTCCTCCTCCTCTCTCTCCCTACCCTCCTCCTCTCTCCCCCTACCCCTCCTCCCTCTCTCTCCCCCCTTCCCTCCTCCTCCTCCTCCTCCTCCATGATCAGTAGGGTCTCTCAGTATTTTCCTGGTCCCCCCTGAGGGAGGGATAGGCACCAGAGTCTTCTTGTCTTTAGAAAGATCAGGGAGTTAAATCTCTCTGTATCCAGGATTGATCTGCAGTGTGATTCCCTTCTTTATTCTGACGGAGAAGGTGTCAAAGCCCTGTCCATGTGAGCAGGTCAGGGAGAATAGACTAAACACTTTGACAGTTCACCTGAATAGAGAGACAGGGACAGAGAGGATAGAGAGACGAGAGGATAGAGAGACAGAGAGGATAGAGAGACAGAGAGGGAGAGAGACCGGGACGAGGATAGAGAGACAGAGAGAATATGAGAGACAGAGAGGATAGAGAGACAGAGAGGAGACAGAGAGGATAGAGACAAGGAAGGAGACAGAGAGGATAGAGGAGGGATACAGAGGAGACAGAGAGGATAGAGAGGACAGAGGGATACAGAGGAGACAGAGAGGATAGAGAGAGAGGAGACAGAGAGGATAGAGAGACAGAGACAGAGAGGATAGAGAGACAGAGACAGAGAGGATAGGAGAGACAGAGAGGATAGAGAGATCAGAGAGGATAGAGAGACAGAGACAGAGAGGATAGAGAGACAGAGACAGAGAGGATAGAGAGACAGAGACAGAGAGGATAGAGAGACAGAGACAGAGAGGATAGAGAGACAGAGACAGAGAGGATAGAGAGACAGAGGAAGAGACAGAGAGGATAGAGAGACAGAGAGGATAGAGAGACAGAGAGGATAGAGAGACAGAGAGGATAGAGAGACAGAGAGGATAGACAGAGACAGAGAGGATAGAGAGACAGAGACAGAGAGGATAGAGAG